>NC_084823.1:29282944-29466347 GCF_958449725.1 Rosa rugosa
GCTGTTCCGATGACTTTGTGTGGTCTCGGATGAGGATCTGACTGTTGGATTGTCGTATAATTGGGTTTTGTGAATTGTGTGCCTTGTGTTGTATTGAGTGTGACCCTGTTGTGATTAGGTGATTGACGGAATTGCGTGAGCGGAGTTTGGATGATTTTGTGCTTGTCTTGGTATTTGTGTGAAGACGCAGCTGGAGTTAGAGGTGAGTAAATCTCACGGTGTTCGGTTGATAAAGTAGTTATGTTTTAATTTAGTATATTTAATTGTTAGCATGAAAAATCATATTTATTAAAATAAATTATTTGTTTTAAATTATATGAACTTGATCGACAACGGTCATGAGTAAGTTAAAACATGGTTTTGGTATAAAATTATTTTCGAGTAGTTAATTTGTAAAACTATAGTTGGTATTAGTGGTCATTCCTGCGTGAATGACTACGTATATATATATATATATATATATATATATATATATATATATATATATATATATATATATATATATATATATATATATTTATGTGGAATATATATATTGATTGGCGTGTTATCGAGTGATGAGATGATTGGAATGGATTGATTATTATTCAAGCTTTTATTTCCACACGTAAGATGTTGAATAATGAATTGTTGAACATGTGGTGAGAAAGCTATCCTGTATGTTGCGAATTTTGGATTTAGGGTCGACGTAGTGACCGGTATGAGGGAATCGGATGCTCTAATTTTAGGCAGATGATGGGTTACGATTAGTTGAGGGAATCAGATGCTCTAACCTTAGGCGGATGATGGGCTACGATTAGTTGAGGGAATCGGATGCTCTAACCTTAGGCGGATGATGGGCTACGATTGGTTGAGTGTATCGGATGCCATAACCCTGGGCGAGTGACTGGCTACGATTGAGGCGAGTGTATCGGATGCCATAACCCTAAGTGGTAACGGGCTACGATTGAGGTAACGATGTCGAGTTTTGAAACGAGTTATTTTGTGAGATGGTGTATTTGGAGTTTAAGGGTGAAGTCTTGGTTTTAGCATGAGTTGTTGATTTCTTTAATTAATTTCCTTTTTCATTTCTATTGTTTGGTTTCTTTTTCTCTTCTATGATTGATTTTTAATGTAATCTCCTGAACTAAGTTATATGCAGGGATTACTGCCTTTTGTATTGTTTGTTTGAATGTAATCTCCTGAACTAAGTTATATGCAGGAGTTGCTATGATTTGAATTGTGTGCTTTTAGTGATCTCCTGAACTAATTTTCTAAGCAGGGATTACTGGTTTTATTTACTTTAATGTTGTGAGTGCAGTTGTGGTTGAGACTCGTAGAGAGTCAAGAAATGTTTTATCACGTCATTGTGGTGATAAATGTTTTATGTTGAGAGGAAAGAAGTGTGATTTCATGGTTGTGTTTTGTGGAGTTAAATGTTGTTACTTTAATTTATCTCACGAGTTGAGGAATTATAAGCATGCGTGACGTGAGTCACTTTATTTGAGTTTACTCATACGGGCTTAAAAAGCTTACCGGGTTTGTTTTGTTCAATCCCGGTGCACTATTCTATGGTGTAGGGGTTTTTGTGCAGGTTAGAATATCGTTTAATCGTCGTCGAAGCTGAGGGGTACGTTCGGTAGCGTGGTCGTCGAAGGGTACTCTTAGTTTTAAGTCTTCCGCTGTGTAGTGAGTAGTGGTGGGTGTGTTTACTTATTGAATTGTCAATCAATTTAATTTGTAAACTATTTATAATGTAATATGTGACTCTAAAGAACGAGTCGGTATTGACGTTGTGAGCTCAGTTGTTTAGTTGCTTAATTTAAATGAAAATTTTTCTATGTTTTTTTCTTGTGTTTGTTCTCGCGTTTCGGATTTGAATTTCTTTATTCAAAATTCGGGGCGTGACAAGCGCCGTCACCAGAGAACGCCAGAATCGGAAGTTATAGTCGGGTCGGGTCATGTCGGATGGAAAACTTCCGGATCCTAGGGTTTCGAAGAGAGAGAACGGAGATAATGGAGTTTCCAAAAAGGGAAACTTTCCGAAAATATCACAACTGATTTTCTAAATTCGGAAAAATCTATTTATAGTAAATTTCTCAAAATAGCAGAAACTTCAGCTGACCATAACTTTCTCATACAATCTCCGATTTACGCATGCCGTATGTCCGCGAACTCGTATTGACGTGCTCTACGACTTTCGTGAAGGAAGTTTTTAGAGAAACTCAACGAATAAAAATTCAACTCCTTTAGAAATTATTCGTCCGAAACACTTCCACTCCATCCTCGAATCACGAAATCATCATAACCATCAACTTAATAATTTTTGAAAAATCATCAGGAATTCATAAGGAATTTTGGGGGTATTACAAGTGGTTATGCTAACAAATGATGAAAATTGGATCGAAATGAAAGACCATTAATGAATTTAAAGCTAGTCGATCAGGCCTAGGATATAATTAAGTAGGAATTATGCCTCCCTTGGGTGAAAGACTCGAAACCGATTAGGGTTCGTAGATTCAAGCGGATAATTAAGTAGGGATTATGTCTCCTTAGGGTGAAAGACCCAAAATCCAATCAGAAATCCGCTTAGTCCGAAGTGTCCTCGATGACCTTAATTTGAAGTAGTCCGCTTGTACGGAGTGTTCTTGATGACATTAATTTGAGGTAGTCCGCTTGTACAAAGTTATTATGCTTGCTGCTAATAATGAAAATCACTACAAGTATCTTGTTTCTGGTAAGTTATGCTTTGTCCTTTTTCTCATTAAGGTGTATTTTTTCTTTTATCTGTAACGGTAGGCACCAACATGGTATGAGGCTATTGTGAACAACTTTTGGTCTGCTATTAGCGAATTGCGGAAATATGAAATATTTAGATACATTAGTATTTTTTGTCCATTGTCCAATGTCCAATATATTCAGGGTTGTGTTCTAACTTCTAACCTAGAATGTGGAGGAGAATATTGTACGGTGGAAAAGAGGGATTGGGGAGGAGAAATTGGAGTGGGAAGAAGTCATTTGCATGCAAGTGTTTATTAATTGTTACGAATAAGAAATTAAGACTAGTTTGATTATTAGGTAGTGTTTGGTATCGTTTTATAAAATAGCTTTTTGTTTTACAAATACCAAAAAAGTGTAAAATACATTTTGTAGTGCATTTTGGAATAATGAATATAGAAAATGGAAATGGCGGATGCAATTGTGCTTACATTTGAACAAATTGTTTTTTTTGTCTTACACAAGACAAAAGTTATGTGTTTTTTTTTCAATAAAGGGCGGTGCGGCTGCTCTCAAGCCTTGATTAATGAAACTGTCGAATACAAGTGGGGGACATTGAGCCAAACCCCTAATAACAATACGCATCTAGAGAACATCCTGAAATACTATCATGAGTCTCTACTAAACAACAGTATTCAACTAGACACCAACTAGCAAAGAGCGCTCTACTGGCGACTTTATTTGCTTTGACACAGCGGTGACACAACGGAAAGATAACTCGATCTGCAACTCGATTACAACATAGCATAATTTCCATACGCATAGCTTTCCCATCATGTTGCCACTCTATAATACATCCAGTGACATTGAGTTTCACCCTGCCACTAGGAGGCAGCGACCATTTGACCAAGCAAGGAACTCGCCGCCTACCCAGAGCAGACACGTTACTGCCATTAGAAGGTTGCGACCATTTGCCAGTGCAAGGAACTCACCACCTAACTAGAGCAGACAAGGCACACAAGGTGCATATAGCGGGACCAAGCCCACCTCGTTCTACCAAATAATGGTAGCAACTTATTAACTCAACAACTAACAAGTAAAAATAACAATAACTAAAACAATTAACATAAAAGTCAAACTCTAATGGACCTAGAGTAAATCCCCAGGCCCAAGAACCACTAGGCCCATGACAGGCCCACCTTCAGATTGTGGCCATGAGGTTCCCAGTCTTGAACCCAGCCCAGACTAATTGCTGCACAGGCAATCCCGCCTCCATTGATGGTGCCCCCTACCTGTCATTCCTCCGCCGCCTACAGATCCTGACCGCCGTAGAACAGATGTCGTTGGCAGAGCACCAGTAGATCACGTCCCCCACCAACACCGCTCCAATCCTCAAGGTCGTAACCTGGAGAGCGAAACCAGCACTGAAACTTCCACCGCCGCCCTCTGCTGCTTGATCCGAAACCAAGCCACCAATCTCCACCAGATTTGCTGCGAGATCTGAGTGGATCCATCCACAAACCCACGATCCAGATCCGGTGCGTATCCCACCTACACCACCGATCACCATCAGCCCCGAAACCAAAACCAGTGCAGCCACCTCTGTCAACTGGAAACTAGGCAAAAGAAAACCTCCCGACCCCAAAATCCGACTACCTACACCAACATCCCGTCCGACCACACTCGGCGCACGCCGGCGAGGCCATAGGCCAGCCCAGGCATGGCGGCGCAGCCGGACGAGTAGATTTCCTCTCTTAGGGTTTTTCTCTATTCTCTCTCAGACCCTCAATTCCAACTATGTTTGTTTTTAGTTATGTGTGTGTGTGTGTGTGTGTGTTTTTTTTTTTTTTTTTGTGTTTTTAGAAAATGGATATAAAAAGCCAAAAATCGAACTCATTCTTTCATACAACAGTCCCCCCAAACTCTATCCCATTATCGACTAGCCATTCCCGCTGCTCATTGGGCAATCTAACAATCGCTTGAACAATCACTAATCAATCCGCCGCCACACCGGCTAATTGACAAACCACACTTCCACTTGACTAGTGAGTTTCACAGTTAAGTGAGATTAAGTGAAGGGGACTAAAATTGCACCCTTTTTCACAAACTATACATCCCTCCATGAGTACTTTTTTGAACATCTACATGAAAAATAGTGTGGTTTGTAAAAAATGAGAGTCAACTTCAACCCTAAATAAAATCTATTGAGGGATTTAAAATGATTTCATAGATCTCTTAATCCACCAAGACAAGGAGAATAGCCCACACTAAGCAAAAATCATGCATCGTGACTATATCCAACCATATCAATTATTTGGCGTTCTTCACATTTTGAAGAGATTTTTTTTCAACTGTATTTATCGTAAGTAAACTTTACAACGAATTGCTTGACAAAAATAGGGCCATATGCAGGGGCGAAACTACCTTATATCATGCAGGGGGTCCGGACCCCCCCCAAAAAAACCAATGGCAGCAAGAAGTAACGAAAAAAATAAAGAAATAATTTAAAACTAACAATACTTAATGTGTATTAATTACTCAATTTATAATAAGAAGTATAGAAATGTTGCTTAGGTTTAGATATTTTGTAATAAATTATCATTGATGTCTAATTTGTTCAATTGTTTTATTATTATGAAATTTAATAATGTGCGTCGGATTTGCTAAAATTAATATTATTATTCTCTATACCTCATGTTTTATATATGGACCCCTCAAGTTTCAAATCCTGGTTCCGCCCCTGGCCATATGAATGATATGATCACAGGAACTGAAATAGCTCGAAGTCGATTTTCCTTTAAATGCTCCTTGCGCTTGTAAGTTTTTTCCTCCTTCAGACCAAAAAAAAAGAAAAAAAAACAGATATGAAGATGTATAGAAATGCCTTTCCATCTTAAAAAGATAGAAAATTATTCTAAACTTAGATCCGATATAAATATGCCCCGTCGGCCGTCGCATCCATGATGCGAAAGAGAGAGAGAGAGAGATTTGAAAATTTGATGGCTGGGTGTTAGGTGGAGTATACAGATGCATGACGAGTGTTGTTCTTCTAGTTAACGCAGTTAGTTTGGTAAGAGAACACAGTGTGCTCATCCGAAATGACGCAAATGCCCTTAACCGCATATTCAGACCGAATGTGCGTCCATAGATGCTGCGTCCCTTTTGCGGCTCCTGCCCTTTCCAACTTCCCATCTTCCAGTCAGTTCTGCGATGACGTGGCACTATGAAATCAATCTGCCCTTCCCCAGATTGCCCTCTAATGTTGTTTCCTCAGTAATTACGATGTTGCCCTTCAGTTTCATGATTCCGTCATCAATGTCGATCAAACGAATTAAGATTTGCGTTGCATGTTTTTGATTGCTTATATTATATGGTCAACTTGCGGTTAAAAAATGAAAAGGGTTTTCCCATGTTCTATTTGGACCTTTCATCTCCTATAATTTTCTATGGCATAGAAAACCATGTCGCTGGTTTTGTAATCTACTTTGGTATCAATGGTTTTGTAACAGTACAACTTTGAACTACTTTTGCTACTTACAGAAAAGGGTAAGGCCTTTTCACTAATGTCATGTTAATGAATGATAAAATTTTTGAAAAGTTCATCAGAATCCCTACAAGATTCAAAAATATATTCTCGCAATAAAAGAAAAACCCTAAATGAAGAGAAATTTTAGTATCTTTTATATTTTAAAATATGTTGGTGAGTAAATAAATTATAATTTTTAGAGATTAAGAATAAGGAAGAACCTAAATGACACGTACATTATGTAGTTATAGAGGGCTCTTTTACTAATGATTTTTGGTGCATCTAAAAAGATTGCATGTGGGACTCAATTTCTGATTAGGCAAAAAATCACTAAATAATTATTGAGTTTTGACTTGTTCGATATTTAATTTACTAACTTTTAAAAAATATCACTTAACTCAATCATATTCAATATTATCTTACAGTTAACTCACTGTTGTTAAATCTCACATGTAAAGCCGTTAAAATTGGAGGTGTATTTGTCTAAACAGTAAAAAATACATTTCCAACTATAATTTTTTTTTTTGAAGTTATTAAATTTTCTTTTCCAACCTTTTCAATATATTAGAATTAAAAGGCCTTGCTAGTTATATATATCGTGTGGTCTTTTTAAGCAATGACCGAGAATCAATGAAATTGAGGTAAAAACAGTAAAAAAAGAAAAAAGAAAAAGAAAAAGTAGTTTAATAATGTTTCTTTAAAGTCCACTCTCATATTCAACATACCCCATAGGTTGAACTAAAATTTTCATGTAGTTTGGTGAAAAAAAAAATAGTGATTCCAATTTCCAACTTAAAGTGACGTTAGAAAAAAAAAACAAAGAGGTCGAGACTAGTCAAGTGGAATGACTACACCAAGAAGATGGTATTACAAAATCTTGAGACTTTTATTTTATTGAGATCATACAGTTTCTCAAAGGCTTTCTAATCTAATCCGTGTCTGAACACTTCCTCCCCCTGCGAATTCAGGTGTAGGGGTTTCACACCTGGAGGCTCTTACGGTCTTACCAACTCAACCAACTGTGGTGGTTCCAAAATCTTGAGATATGATCACGTAAATCGGTAGATGTAATAAAGGAATCCTCATTAATCAACCTAGGAGCCAAGAAAGACCCATATCGGTAAGTTATTTCCTTTGCCTTTTGGCTTTGATTTTTCTTGGTAAGCAGGTAAAGCCTTAAAAGAGGGGATTTTCAGCGATTAAGAAAGTAGGGGGGCAAATAAGTCAATAGAGGATGGCAAATGTCGTAACTAAGAGCAAAAACGTGGGGCATATTTGGAATTACGGTGGGTAAAAATACCAGAACCGGAGTCCGCATTAGTTTGTTGGTTGTATCGCCAGTGGCTGGCCTGGTCCATTTGGCTTCGGCTTTCTCCCCTATAAAAGCGCTCTTTTAAAGCCCACGCCCTCTTAGTGCTACTACTAACCTTTCCACCAAACACAATACCAACCAATTCAATTCTCTCTCTCATTCTTCTTCTTCTTCTTCGCAATCTCACTCAACCCTCATGGATTCCGACTACGGCATTCCCCGAGAGCTCTCCGCCGTCCAGAAGCTCCGATCTCAATACCAGCCGGAGCTTCCTCCTTGCCTCCAGGTCCATCTCCGCTCTTTCTTTCCCTTTCACTCTGTTTTCGTCGGTTTGTGTTTGATTTTAATCTTTCTCAGTTATCATTGTCGTAGTTTATTCTCGCTATTGTTTATTCTTTTTGAATTTCAGATCCAGTTATGGTTAGATCTGTTTTGTATCTAAAGAACGAAAAAGTTTGATCGAACTCGGTGATTGAATCTGTGGTTTACTGTATCTTTTGTTTTCTGGATGTGATATTTCTTCATGAATAAGTCTGCTGCATTGTCTATGTATTGACTTAACTGTTGCAAAAGTACTGTTGTATGTTTGAACTTTGAATTTATAGTAGGATGGTTCTACTGCGTCTACCTAATATGTAAATTTTGTAATAGCCGAAATGAAAGGGTTTTGATTGTATGAACACACGTAATGAATAAGGAAGTCCACGGCGTAATAAAATCTAAATGAGATTCGCATGCTTGATTTAGTGTAATATTTCCGAAGATGTGTTGAATTACTACGTAACAGTTGAGTGTATTTCCTATTCAATCTTCAAATGTTTAGAGGATTTTCCAGTTTATTTTTTGGCATCATGAAGATCAACGGTGATTGAATTTGGTGCACTTTTTAATTCCAGAGTGTTGAAGTTTTTTTATTGAGGTTGTGTTGAAGTTTTTTTATTGAGGTTGTGTTTAAACGTCATTTTCAGGGAACTACTGTAAGAGTTGAATTTGGGGACACAACAACAGCTGCAGACCCCACAGATGCCCATACCATTGCTCGATACTTTCCACACACTTATGGTCAGCCTTTGTCTCACTTTCTCAGGGCAACTGCAAAAGTTGCTGGTGCTCAGGTTATTACTGAGCATCCAGCTATGAGGTACGTTCACATGTTGAATTATAACCAGTACTGAAGTATTTACTCTCTTTTCATCTTTTATTTTCGCTGTGAATGAGCATATGGCCTCCTATCTTGGGTATCTATCAATGTTATTGCATACTAATGCACTAATCTGGTGGTGTTTTAGTTTAATAATCTGTTTGATCCATATTTTCAATCATTGCTAATATTAAATTATTTTGTTGTAACAGGGTCGGAATTGTCTTTTGTGGGAGACAATCTCCTGGAGGACACAATGTCATCTGGGGCCTTCTCAAGGCTCTCAAAATTCATAACCCCAAAAGTACCTTAATTGGGTTTTTGGGTAAGCTATATTCACTGTTTTGGGTCTTTGTATCTAGGTTTCTGTTGTTTGCACTGTGTTTTGACATGTATCTGTGCAATCTAACATCTGTTTTCTCATCAAGGAGATTGACTTTACTGAAGATGATACTTTTACTTGTTTAATAGGTGGTTCTGAAGGTTTATTTGCACAAAAAACTCTTGAGATAACAGATGATGTTCTTGCCACCTACAAAAATCAAGGTCAGTAGTGATAGCATGAAATTTGACTGCTTTTGGGACTCTTTTTTTTGTAGATTGAAACTTAAGAGCTATATGGTATTCTTGTGTGACCAGGTGGTTATGATTTGCTTGGACGGACAAGGGATCAAATTAGAACAAAGGAGCAAGTCAACGCTACGTTAGCTGCATGCAATGCTATGAAGTTGGATGGCCTTGTCATAATTGGAGGTAAACTTCATGCCTAAGGTTCTGCTAGTTCATGTATGTGCTTTTACACACATGGGATAAGTCCTGATGTTTGATATTCTTGAAGGGGTGACATCAAACACCGATGCCGCCCAGCTTGCAGAGACATTCGCTGAAGCAAAATGCCAGACAAAGGTACTTTGCAACTGATATTCTGTAACATAACATTCTGTTTTCTCATTTATGTTGAATTTTAGTCCTTCCAATGCAATTGTCTTATCTTTCTTCCTTACACCTTCCAAATCTTTTGCAGGTGGTTGGGGTTCCTGTCACTATGAACGGAGACCTTAAGAACCAGTTTGTGGAAGCTAATGTTGGTTTTGATACAGTGTGCAAGGTATTAGTCAAATGATGCGGACACTTTATCTTAGTTTTCTTTTATGTAGTATCACTCTGTTTTGTATTATGCATTTCTTTAAAAGTGACTTAAAAAATGAGGTTTGGTAGGGGCCTAGTTCCGTAACACTGATTGATTTCTTGATGTTTGTCATTTGTTTAATTAGTCTATATGATACACTTTATATAGATTTATCTCATATGATAATTTGAAATTTCTGCCCTTTTCTGTGCACAGGTCAATTCCCAGCTCATCAGCAATATGTGCACAGATGCTCTTTCTGCTGAAAAGGTAATATACTCGTTTGGCATAATTTTCTTTCCAAAATGAACTTGTCATTTTGTAAGTCTGTCCTGTGTTCTTAACTGCCTGCATGTATATCTCAGTTCTGTTTCTTTATGGTGATCATGTTTTCTCATCTAAATATAAATTCACTGAACCTCTGTAACTATCTCTTTTCCAGTATTATTATTTCATTCGACTTATGGGCCGGAAGGCATCACATGTTGCCTTGGAGTGCACCCTTCAATCTCATCCAAACTTGGTTAGTATTCTTTTCATCCTCTAGTTTTCTAAATATTTTTCCCAACATTAAATTATATGCTTTTTGCAGGTAATTCTTGGTGAGGAGGTGGCTGCATCCAAGCTAACGCTTTTTGACATTACAACCCGAATCTGTGATGCAGTCCAAGATCGTGCCACACAAGGTTCCAAATAAGTTTTGTTGCTTTCTTATCATTGTTGAGTTTCATGTTTCTGTCCTAATTCAGTTTATCCTGTTCAGAGAAGAATCATGGTGTCATCCTATTACCAGAAGGACTCATAGAAAGCATTCCTGAAGTGTATGCCCTCTTGAAGGTAACTGAATACTACATATTCTTTCCTGCGTCTCTCATAACAGTCCAATTTTGAGTCTTTAATGAATCTTCCCTTGGTTATTGTTTTGACGAAGAACCATTGGTTATCATTAAGTGATGATGTTTCCATGCAATACCTGGAATTTGTTTCATTTTTTTTCTCGTGAAATTTCTATTCTAATCTTATTTATGTGTTAATACTGGACAGGAAATTCATGGTTTGTATAGGCAAGGAGTTTCTGCCGATAATATTTCTTCTCAACTCTCACCGTGGGCTTCTGCTCTATTTGAATTTTTGCCGCATTTTATCAAGAAACAGGTTCCAATTTGCCATTTTATTTTAAAGTACCTGCCGTTTAGTATTCTTGAGGAATAATGGGGTTCATCTTTGTGTAACAGCTGCTTCTTTTGCCTGAATCAGATGACTCTGCACAGTTATCTCAGGTAATGGACTGCAAATATACCTGTTTTCTTAGTTGAATACGAACACTACAGATTCATGATCTTTTTATTTTCTTCTACAGATTGAGACAGAGAAACTTTTTGCACATCTTGTGGAGGTCGAGATGAACAAGCGCCAGGTATGGTTCCTGCACCTCTCTCTTGCCTAATTTTTTTTATTTTGTGTTTATTTTCTCACTATATAGGCATTTTCATAGTATTTTCTATAGGCAAAAAGTTAATCAGTTAAAGATGGTGAATCTTCATTGAAGATGTGGGATTTTCCTTACTCTTAGTGCTGATATGTCTGGTTTTCAACAGAAAGAAGGCACATACAAGGGGAAGAAGTTTAATGCTATCTGCCACTTTTTCGGTTATCAGGCTCGGGGGTCTTTACCATCAAAATTCGATTGTGACTATGCCTATGTATGTTTCCTAGGGTCACTTCATCTCAGCCTAATAAGTAGTAGTATGCTTCATTTTAACATGATATACGCTCTTGCAGGTTCTAGGGCACATCTGCTACCACATTCTTGCTGCTGGTTTGAATGGTTACATGGCAACTATAACTAACCTGAAAAATCCATTGAACAAGTGGCGTTGTGGCGCTGCTCCACTTACGGTAGGGGTTCTTCTTTTAAAAAATTGGCTTTTGTAAATTATTTTGCCAGTCTTTTAAAGTTCCTCAGTGTTTTAGTGGTCAAAAGGTTAAAAATAAAGACATTAACTCTATTTGACTGCATTTGTTTACATTTTAGGCAATGATGACTGTGAAGCGCTGGTCTCAAAATCCTGGGTCTACTGCATCTATTGGAAAACCTGGCATTTTTCCAGCTACCGTAGATTTGAAGGGCAAAGCATATGAGTAAGTAATGATGTACGGCTTGTTTTCAGGCATGCCAATCTGAGAGTACTCTCACCCCCTCGCTTACTCTACACTGCCTTTTGACTTTGGTTGCAGGCTGTTGAGAAAAAATGCTACAAAATTCCTGCTGGATGATATCTACAGAAATCCTGGGCCTCTTCAATTTGAAGGTCCTGGTGCCGATTCCAAGGCTGTAACACTGTGCGTTGAAGACCAGGATTACATGGGGCGCATCAAGAAATTGCAGGAATATCTTGACCAGGTAATCTAAATGCTAGATTTTGCAATCAATTGCTGGTTTGTCATTGTGAATAATTGTTAATTGACACTGTTGTAAATCCTATAGGCTGGATTGCAAATATATGTTCCTGCTACTTTTTTGTAGACATAATTGCTGTTTAATTTGTTGGTGTGGTTTCTGTTGACATTCATGGTTAGTTCTGATGGATTCCCCCTTCTCATTTCAGATTCGAACCATTGTAAAGCCTGGGTGCTCACAGGAGGTTCTGAAAGCAGCTTTGAGTGTCATGGGCTCTGTAACAGAAGTCCTAACTGTTATGTCTTCATCTTCTTCGAATGCCCCGTCATCTCTTTAAGAGCAGTTTTCTTGTTCTTCGATCAAAGCTGCTGTACACAGAGTGCTAAATGTTTTCGCATCCCCATGTCTAATATGAGGAACTATAGGTTTGGAAGTGTCAAATTATGGCAATAATTAGATTTTGAATTTTTTCCCCTTGCGATTTAACATTTTGTGCAAAATAATTGAGTTATATTAAATTTTTGGCACAGATAAAGCGATTTTGTGATAATAAGGTGAAGTGCTGTTTTTTCTTTTTTCATAACATGAAGTTGAGAATATTTGGTTAAAGACTCTTCCGGCTTTAGCTAGCCCAGCTCTTAATTTAGGGCATCTCTAACAGACTAGTTAAATTTAAATTTTAGCTATATATAATTATTTTTAAAGCAAAATTCAACTCCAACAGACTAGCTATTGCTAAGTTAAATTTAGCTTTAGCTAAATTGGCTAGCTATATTTAGCTAGAGAATCATGCATAGCTAAAACAAAAGTCATATTCCTCTCTCCTCTTTTGTCCACATGTCAGTTTATGATTGGATAAAATATAGTATATTATTTATAAATAGCTACTACTGCTGGAGCAACATTGTTAAATCAATAGTTATATTTCACAATTTTAGCTATATTTAGCTATATACTAAAAAATACAATATGAATCCTCCTTGTATTCCCACCAGGCCATCACCACTTATCCAAGGACTCCAAAATCACTTATGAGGCAATCTCACTAATAATCGATGATCGGCGGCCTCACCAATTAACTGATAAATCTCATTACCACCTCACTAGTGAGTCTGAGACTCCACAACCACTTGACAAGCAACCTTGCCAATCTATTGACAATCTCATCAACTGATGGGGAACCTCACTGATCAACAAATGAACCCTTCAACCACTTATGAAGACTCAGCAATCACTTGATTGACATTCTCATTAATCGATCGATAAAGTAGAGACATCATCGCCCGACTAATGAATACTGATGTAATGACGACCACCACTTCTCGAAATTATTTTATAATTTTTTATTTTTAGAATTTATTTTCAACTATAATTCTTTCAGATCTTGAAAAAAAAAAAAAAAAAAAATTTCTTTTCAATAATTATTCGATACACCGTTGTCAGATAGGAATCTGTTGTAAATATTATTATCTATATGGCTGTCCACGTAAATACTCATTAGTTGTGTACTTTGATGTAAACTCTACTTCTATATAAATGAGCCTAATGAGACTGAACGATATACACTTCTACTTCCTCCCAACTATTCTCTCTTTATCTTTTCTCTACTCTATAACACGTTATCAGCACGCTTTGCTCTATTTTGTTTTCATTTAACTCTATGATGATCCATGAGGTTAATGGTGCAATTCTATTGCTTTGACCAATAACTTTGATCTACGAGTTTTACTTATATAGAATTCATTTGATTTCCTTTTAAAATCATGAGGATGAGTACATACATATTGGGTGATACAATTTTCAAAATCACCGAGAACTCTGTGTGGTTTAATATATATTTTCTGATTATGTTTTGTTATACGGACAAACTTATTGATCCCAGATTATCTTATGTCATCCATTTTTCCATGATATCCATTCATTTTGTAAACAAGTAAATTGTGTGTTCTAATAGGTATGGTACTTATCATATCAAGAGGTATTTTTGATTTTCCCATATACATGTGCGAATATCTAGCATGCTTTACTAGATGCATGATAGACTGAACGTTTTAATGTTTTACTAGAACTCAATAACTTATCAATCTGATCATTTGGCGGTTTGGATAGTCATGATTTGTTTTTATCTCCTATACATCTAAAATGGGCATGTGACCATAATTGCAGTTTCATTTATTGATTAATTTGGTCCTTCAGACTTGTGTCTCTTTAAAAAAAAAAAAAAAAAAAAGACTTGTGTCTCTTTGAAGGTGGGGTCAAACCATATGTCTCTTCACTTCCACTGACCACCGGCACATTTTCATTCAAAGCTTTCATAAACTGTAAATCACCAAGGCCATCAGCATAAGAACGCACCTCCTTTCTTGGCCGCTTTCCCGAGACGTTGCTATAATCAAATCCTTTGGAAGCTGTAACCTTATCAGTTACTTCAATGCCGGGTAAGTTTTGATTAGTTATAATTATACCGCTGAAGATACATCCCTGATTTATGCTTCACAAATGCTATCCCATGGTCCGATCGAGCATACATTTTTATGTTCTAAGAAAGAGGGAGTTTATTTTTGGATATATATAATAGGTATATATACGGATGTATCTCCATGTATTAGCAAGCATATATCAATGATAGTTATTGAACTCCAGATCAAGACCTGAAGTCTTTGGATCTGATTGCATGCAGACCTGAAGTTTCCTTATCCAATTACAGAGGGCCTGAAGTTCCTCAAGACTTGCATAATGATAAAATTTTAACATGATGTTCGTCAAAGTTTATGCAATTAACGAAGGCCAGAAGATCCTCGTACCTATAAAATTGAGCATATGAACTCCCATATTTTTTTTATCCCCAATATAAGAGGGCCGGAAGTTCCTCAAATTATTTTAGAATTGGGGTTCCCCCTCGAATTTGAAGTTCAATTTTAAGCACTTGGCTAAAGCTAGCAGCTACGCTCTCCACAAGACAAAATTATGTTCTTGTGTGATTAGAGGAGAGAGAAAAGATTATCATTTTGTGAAGTTAAGCAGACCAGAAGTTCTGTGTAATTTCTTCATTAATGGAACCAGAAGTTTCCACAGTTAATTTTATTGCATAATTTATCTTTTTATTCCCTGCAATTTTCCTATTTTGTTATGTACTTTCATTACAGTACTTATCTTTTAATTTTTTTTGTTATTCATATGGGCCAGCAGCCCTATATCTCGAACATATGAATTTCAAATGTAATATTTTTGAACCATAAGTTCAAAATTTCATAGTAGAACCTGAAGTTCTAACAGTAAAACTCAAACCCAAAGCTTTGAGTATAAAATATAAATTAGAAGTGAACTTGAAGATTCACTTTAGTTACCTCGAGCCTGAAGTTTCGAGCATCAAATTTGTTTGAACCTGAAGTTCACCATACGAAATTTTAGAACCAGCAGTTCTAATAGTAAAAAGTTCGAACCTGAAGCTTCAATTACACATGATTTATTTTAACTTTATGTCCATTTCGAACCAGAAGTTTCGAGTGAATTTTTGTATGTTAATTGATACATTCTTCTTTATGCTTGCCTAAAGCATTCTTACTGTTTTCTTACATTAATTACTATACCATAAGTTCACTCCACCTTAGAACCTGTAGTTCTAATTGTGCAGACTCGAGCCTTAAGTTTCGAGTGGATATATGGACAATTTATCGAAGAGTTTTAGTCTCGGTCAACCTCAAACCTGAAGTTTTGAGATAATTATATTGACACCAATTTAAAAGTAAGCAGATATTTAACCGTTGGTTTATGACGAATGGGTATGAGTATACCCCAAAATTTGTGATCGTGACTTTTGTAATTAAAAGAGATCAGAACCTGTAGTTCCTTGATCCTTAATTACATGAGGACTTGAAGTTCCTCAATGATCATACTCACTAGATGACCATCTAAAATCCCTCATTTATAAGTTATGGTCATAAAGTTTAAACTTGATATTTCGAATAATCATTTTGGCCAGAAGTTCAAAATGCATTTGATGTTATTAATCTACATCAAACAACAATACAATAATTGAACGTCATGTTTTACCTGTATAACATGAACCAGAAGCTTCGTGTATATCCTATGAGATCCACTGTTCAATTCTTGCAAATTTGATTTGTGTCCTCTTCAAACTTTATGTTTTGAGAAAATTTTGGTAACCTCTTGAGTTTCCATTGAAACTAAATGTTTCTTAATCTGATTATCTTAGAACGTCATGTTCCTCAAGAAGTTGTTACAAAATGGAAAAAATCGAAATCTCAAGTTTCTTGGATCTCCGATTATATGAGGACCTGAAGTTCCTCCTCTTTATGACTATAAATATATACGTGACAGAGAACTTGAGGTTCTCCATGTGATACGTGATAATGTTACTCTATTATTATGGATTATAGTCTTCAACTTGAAATTTTCGAGTATATCATTTTGGCCAACAGTTCAAAATAAAGTTGGTCCATTCCAATTATCAGTATTTCACAATTAATGTTTACTGAAGCTAAGGTACACCCATATCAAGAGTCGTAGATCTTGATCTATGGCTCCGATTGAGCTACTATCATGTTACCAAATTTGAAATACTGTTGCATTAATTACCTCCTATATGGTTGGAGAAGACTTTATGCCATCAGATATATACTGTAATGAATTTTCTGCAGTAAACTCAGTCATATGATGTCATGAACCTGAAGTTCCTTGAACCAAATACACTATTTTGGCATGACTGGTTACATCATCTTTTGTCTACCATGTTGCATGGAATCACTTACAAGTTTTGATGACTGCTAACCTTACTCACAAGCAAATTGTTTATTTACCGCATATTTGCGAGTTGTCACTTTAATGAGACAATCCTCCTGCAATGAGGGGGAGAAAGATTGTTCCTGAAGAACGATATGAATTGGTGTGAGATATCTCCATCGTCTCATTTTGACTTCGAGAAATATCTAAACTAGTGAATTGATAAAAGAAAGTGACAAAATTATATGCTAAATGCAAATGCATCAGCTTGGGTTAAAGTCCTTGAGACCGACCATATTAATACAAACAATGTAGACTCCATTTGATTTGTGGGATACAAGTGTATCCAATTGACATGGTTCTCCTGAAGAGAATGCCATTAAACAATATCACAACTCCTAATATGGCTACACATACAGAGGGTGTAGGTATGCCATTAGGAAATGATGTCTTAGTGATACATTAATAAATCAATATGGTTGATGCTAATGAATAAAGCATGTTTTGACCTAAATCTTGGTTTGGGCTCGCCACCAACCAATGAGCATCTTCACTTCAAAGAAAGTGATAGATTTTTGAATGCATCTTTTGAGCATGGTCAAAATAAGACAGTCTTCCCGCCGTTAGGGGGAGGAAAGACTACTGTCATTTGAATAACGGCGTGAATTTGTATGGATTATATCCACCGGGTCTAAAGTTTTAAATTCCCAAAAATGGAAGATCATACAAGCCCTATAGTGCTCGATATGAGATTATACGTAAAAAGATCCACATTCTACATAATTCATCTATGAGAGATGATTGTCCTAGAAGTGACAATGTATGCCCCAGAAGTGGCATGGGTACCCAATATCAATAAGCTTATTATAGCTAATGCATGCATATAAGAATGTGTGGGATCTATGATTGTTGATCATCGATGATAATTTACATTTGGTAGCTACCAAAAATCATTAAGGGCTGTATTGGTGCTATACCACGTTTCATTATGAATGTCGACAAAGTATATTATTGGCCAAATTGGAAAGAGGCAATTCCAATGAAATTGAATATTTGAAACGTCATGAAATACTTAGACCTTTAACCCTACAAGTTACAAAAGGGTATTTACAAAAGTGAAGATAAATCACTATGACACAATGTCTATTTATAGAGACATGAGATTGTGAACATCTTCCCTTATACGAATGACAATTTTCTATAAATACAGTGTTACATATAGCTGTTATATTGACGGGAGATTTATGGCACGTTGTCATCGTATATTATGAAGATCTTAAAGACACATTGCTAAAAGCAAAATCTCAAAACTAAAGTGTCATTATAAGCGTATTGCTTATCAATCCTCAAGGGATTCAAATACATGAATGATTCAAATGCAAGTCTATGAAAGGTTGAAAGAGCCTGAAGCTCACTCATGGAATCAAAGAGTCTACAGCTAGCTCATATGTACTCATTTCGTTCTAGTCAACGAGATCTAAATTGCCTTAATGAGTACTATGACAAGACTACTATCGAATTCGAATTATGAATATAATGTTGCAACATATTCTAACTTTTAGAGCTCTTGAAGAGCTTATATGGGACATATCAATACACAAAGATATTGATGTGTATGGCTAGGTATGCCATGATGATTTTTCAATGTTTTAAACTATACAAAGTTAAATGTGTCAATTTCTTTATATTGTTTAGCTATTACTTTGTGTATGAATTTGAGCATATGAGATTGTTTCTAACCTTATCATATAAGGTAAGGCGTATTGAAAATCGTCTAGCTTTGTTGGTATTTCTTAAACTTTACAGGTATGAGCCCCTACATGCAAAGCACACATGGTCTCACTTCAGTGATAGACACATCAAATTACTATACATGGTACATGTAGCTTATCGCATACATGAATGAGGCTTTTCAACAATCAGGGAGAGATTCTCATCAGGGGGAGCATCCAGAAGCATGCTACCTAGGACATATGCGCGTTGTGCTCTTTTTGTCCTTCGACCAGGGTTATTTTTGTCCCACTGGGTTTTTGTTACCTGGCAAGGTTTTTAACGAGGCAACAATAAGCGCGTCCAATATCATCATTCATTGGTGGACATCCAAGGGGGAGTGTTGTAAATATTATTATCTATATGGCTGTCCACGTAAATACTCATTAGTTGTGTACTTTGATGTAAACTCTACTTCTATATAAAGGAGGCTAATGAGACGTGTATATTCTATTTCCTCCCAACTATTCTCTCTTTATCTTTTCTCTACTCTATAACAGAATCCTCATTATTTTCGGTACTCATTTTAGGAAATAAGACATATCCTTTGGGTTTGAAGATCGCAGTTGACAAAGCAACGACGCGTAGCATCAGATCACGGCCTCCTCCTTAAGAAGAACAAAGTTCCATCTTCCTCTCTCACACCCAAAAGTGTTTTCCCCAAACCTGAAAACCCTCTTAACTCAAAACCCCCAAATTCCCTCCTTTCTCTCTTTAAATCTCTCCAACTCCCATCATCTCAACCAAACCTGCTACCTCATCACCTCCATTTCTCACGCATTGCCACCACAAATGCAAAACCCTAAACCACGAACTTCAAATTCAGCTGCGTCGTTTTAGTCCTCTGAAGCTCGTCTGATTTCGCCTCCTTGTTCCTCATCTCAGCTCTCTCTACGGTCAGTTATCTTCATCTGGGTTCTAATTTCTTAGTGTAGTTCCAGCATAAGTTTGAATTATCGAAATTGACGGAAATTTAGAGACTGTAATCATGACTATCATCATCTTCATGTAAATTATACTCGGTCATGGACTATAAGCCTCTGACCATTGGGAACGATGTGGTTGAATTTGACCTTGGTGGTTCTGGGGAAGATGACACCATTGCCCTGGACTTAGAACACCCAGATGATGGCTATGATCTTTTCGAAGAAGACGATTTAGTCCAACTTGCCTCTAGTTCCACTAGGTTTGGTGATGATTTGGCTAATGGGGACCCCAATCTTGAACCTTATGAGGGCATGGAATTCGATTCCGAACAGGCCTCTCGCATTTTCTACAATTCTTATGCACGGCGAGTTGGTTTTAGTACCCGGGTAAGTGTGTACCAGCGGTCACGCCGTGATGGCTCCATCATATGCCGGCAGATTGTGTGTTCCCGGGAAGGGTTTCGGCGTGATGGAGGTGAAAATAGGTCTAAAAGGCAGCGGACAATCACTAGAGTTGGCTGCAAGGCACAGATGACTGTGAAGAAACAGAGTTCAGGAAGATGGGCTGTTTCGAAATTAGTGAAGGAACATAACCATGAGCTTGTACCGCCGGATAAGGTGCATTGTCTCCGTTCGCATAGGCATGTCTCTGGTCCTGCTCGGAGTCTGATTGATACCCTTCAAGCGGCCGGGATGGGTCCCAGTGGGGTGATGTCTGTGCTCATCAAGGAATCAGGGGGAATTAATAATGTTGGCTTCACGAAAGTTGATTGCCAGAATTACATGAGCAGTAGCAGGCAGAGAACTCTTGGGAGTGGGGGTCAGCTTGTTTTTGACTATTTGAAGCGAATGCAGGATGAGGATCCTGGTTTCTTTTGTGCCGTCCAGGGTGATTTTGAGAACTCAACAGGTAACATATTCTGGGCTGATTCAAATTCAAGAATGAACTATAGTTACTTTGGAGACACTGTTACATTTGACACAACATATAGAACAAATCGATACCGGGTTCCATTTGCTCCATTTACTGGGTGGAATCATCATGGACTGCCGGTGTTATTTGGATGTGCATTACTCCTTAATGAGTCAGAGTCCTCGTTTGTTTGGCTATTCCAGACTTGGTTAGCTGCTATG
This sequence comes from Rosa rugosa, assembly GCF_958449725.1. Classification (NCBI taxonomy): domain Eukaryota; kingdom Viridiplantae; phylum Streptophyta; class Magnoliopsida; order Rosales; family Rosaceae; genus Rosa; species Rosa rugosa. Next base: position 29,303,724 of record NC_084823.1, read on the forward strand.
TCTGGCTGCCAACCTGTCTCAATCACAACAGACCAGGATAGAATCATCAGGGCTGCTGTTGTGCAAGTATTTCCTGGAACCCGCCACCGCTTTTGTAAATGGAATGTGTTCAGGGAAGCTCAGGAGAAGTTGTCCCACATTTATCAGTCACACCCGACCTTTGAAGCCGAGTTCCTGAGGTGCATTAATGTGACAGAGACGATTGATGAATTTGAGATATGTTGGGAGTCCCTTCTTAAAAGGTATGATCTTGATAGTAATGAATGGCTTCAGTCAATGTACCATGCTCGCCAGCAATGGGTGCCAGTTTTCCTTCGTGATACATTTTTCGGGGAGATGTTTGTAACCCAAGGAAGTGATAATATAAACTCATACTTTGATGGCTATATAAATGCATCCACGAATATTCAGGTGCTGATAAAGCAGTATGAAAAAGCAATTGCCACTCGCCATGAAAAGGAAGTAAAGGCTGATTATGATACATTGAACATCTCTCCAATTCTAAGGACTCCATCTCCTATGGAAAAGCAAGCTGCAAAACTTTATACGAGGATAATATTCATGAAGTTCCAAGAAGAATTGGTCGAAACACTTGCTTATCCGGCAACTGTGGTCGATGATACAGGATCAGAAACCATGTTTCGGGTTGCAAAATTTGGGGAAGACCACAAAGGGCACTTTGTTAAGTTCAATGTTTTTGAGAAGAAAGCTAGTTGTAGCTGCCAAATGTTTGAGTTTTCAGGTATTATTTGCAGGCACATATTAGCAGTTTTCAGAGTAACCAATGTTCTTACACTTCCGTCCCACTATATATTGAAACGTTGGACCAGAAATGCCAAAAGTGGAGTTCTGTTGGATGAGCATGCTCTTGGATTGCCAAATGATTCGCAAGATTCCTCTGCTGCTCGGTATGACAATCTACGAAGGGAAGCTATCAAATATGTAGAAGAAGGGGCAGAATCTGAGTGTGTTTATAATGTGGCAATGGACGCTCTTCGTGAGGCTGCGAACACGGTTGCTGCTGCGAAGAAGCATGGTCCCGGAGTTGTACAACATACTCCAAAGAATTGCAGCCAGCAGCTTCTGTCTTGTACTGTGGTAAGTTCTTTTCCCGTAAGAAGCTTCTCACTGTTTGGCCTATGCGTGGCAACATTTTGTTTTATGCTTCCATAATATAATTGTGCACCAAGTGCTGTGTGTATCCTGTTGACTATGCGTTATTCTGTTACATTGTTGGAACTTTTCTTTCTCCACGAACTTCTTCCATCTTGATCAAATTATGTTCTAGACATCAACTTGGAGTTTAATTGGTATTAAATTAGAATGTTATAGGATTGTAAATTTTCAGTTTCATAACTGATGCAGAATATAATCATTAACACAGATTCTGTCATTGGTTCTTGCTTAAATTTTGGAAGACTACTTCTATCTATCCAATGATGATATTGAATGTAATTTTGAAAGGAATTGGAGGATAAATGCTGAAAGGACATAGAAGTAGAAATTCTCCAATGTATTTAGTTTTGAAAAATCAGACAATTCCAGAATTAATTTTTTAATAGGTTTCACAGTTTCCTTGTGTGGGTGTCTTATGCGTTTGATTTATTTTGTTTTCTTTCTTCTTTACTAGCTTTGTACCTACATGTTTGCTTCAACTAGTTACGGTCCTTTCTTTTGAATTTTGTAGGATCAGGACAAGAAAGTTGAGGAATTGGCAGCTGAGTTGGAAATTGCTATTCAGCGTTGTGAAGCATATCAAGCAAAACTACTTACTATTTTGAAGGACATGGAAGAGCAGAAGTTAAAGATATCAGTGAATGTTCGGAATGTAAGGCTAAATCTCAAAATGTAGAACCTTTCCACCCCTTTCATGTAAAGTGCCAAGACCAGTTCAAGAGGGCATTTGACTGGCTGGGTTAGCTTTCATCATCATTACCCCCCACTTTTAGTTACTGGTTAATGATAAGAAGAATATATTAAGGAAGAGGTTTTTTTTTTCCTTGCAGTATATGCCTGTTGTAATGTAAATGATGCAGAGCTGTAATTCTATGTAACAGTAGAATAGAGGATGGAGATAACAATTAACCTTTTCTCAATCACTTTGTATATAAAGGTTCTGTTATGAGTAGACTCTGATGTTCTCCTCTGTAACTCTTGAATTTAGCTTTGAGTTACTTTCGTGGGGTTCAAATGCTTCACCTAGCTGCTAGCTCAACACTGAATCACTTTCTCACTCTCTCACCTTCTCACGGTGCCTTCGCTGGCCTTCTCGTAAATTCATTCCATGATCATCCGAGGCCTAATTGGAAACTAAAGCAGCCTCTGGTTGTTGGGGTCTTGTATATTGGTGTATTTTTAGGTCATCTAATACAATCTCCCGAAAGTAAAGAAAAAAAGAAAAACCGCAAAGTGAGATTGATTTTTAAGATTTGTATATTTTGAATATATGGAAATTGAGTGTTTCTATTGGGACCTCCAAATCTGCTCAGTTGACCTCACTCTGTTATGAATTATTAAATGACATATATAAGCTCTTATAAAATGACTATTAAGGACAATAATTATATAAAAAAAAATATTATATTTAATTTCTCTAGACTTTCCAATTCAATAATATTATATTGCATTCTTTATTATTTTCCATATCTATTTTCATTTTCCAATTTCACTACATACTCATTAAAACATTTATATACATTTAATAAGAATTAAATCTATAATCAAGATCATGTGACATAAAAATTCCTATCATGAGTATCATCACATAAATTGAACGCATATTGGTGAGGGATAACAAAAGAAATCATATTATGACCTAAAACCCAGTCTATTCATTATATTTACAAAAAAAAAAAAAGAGCTAGCAGTAAAAAAAAATCTAAAAAACTATTAAATAATCATGAGGTACAGAAAATAGAGAAAACAATTAAACATTAAGAAAAATTACTCTTCATTTTTTTTTGCACATCTACAAGAGAAAAAAAAAAGTAAAAAAAAAAACAATTCTTTTTTTATTAGAAATTAATTTTTAAAACTCAATACCTTGTGTTTGAGTTTCTTTTTTATTAGATAAGAGATTTATGTAATTTGGTTAAGGAATGAATATGTAATTAATAGTTTGTTTGCAAATTATATGAGTGAGGTTATTTCAGGAACTTGAGTGAGGTTTAGTGAGTAAATTTAGTATTTGAAAATTTGATAAGAGGTGTAAAAAGCAAGGAGGTCAAGTGAGTAAATTTGGAGATTCCAATAGAAAAAGTCATGGAAATTTCATCAAAAGTTTCAAAATATCGATTGAAATTTCGATAATGTCGATCAATAGTTCAATACTGAAACTTAAAGAACTAATTTTGAAAATATTTGTGATATTGCTCAAATATGTATCAAACATCTTCACATAGATTTTCATTGATAAAAGATCAGGCCAGAAATGGACAAAAGATCAGGCCAGAATGGACAAAATAAAATTTTATGGAAATGTGAAAGAGAATTTCGGTAATTTCAAAAAAATATAAATGCTTGTTAATTTTAGTGTCATGGGCCGGCCAAGTTGGGTGGAGGCCCAGATATTGAAACGGTTTTCTCTTATGGAAAAGAGTGAGAAAAAAAGGAAAGAAAGATGCAGCGCCTCTGGTTCGGACAATTTGAATTTCAAAAAAGAGTTGCCGTTGGGGGGCAGAGGCCAACGATCAAAATAAAGATCCCCTCCTCTAAAGTCTAAACCGTTATATAAATACCCACTCAGTTTGCCCTAACCCTCTCCTCACTCACTTCCGCAAATCGAAATCAAATTGTAGAGAGAGAGAAATGGAGAAGGCAGGAGCGATCGCGGTGTCGGCTATGGACGCGTTCGAGAAACTGGAGAAGGTCGGAGAAGGGACCTACGGCAAGGTTTACAGAGCCAGAGAGAAGGCCACCGGCAAGATCGTCGCCCTCAAAAAGACTCGTCTCCATGAGGACGAAGAAGGCGTCCCTCCCACCACTCTCCGCGAGGTCTCCATTTTGCGCATGCTCTCCCGCGACCCGCACGTCGTCAGGTACCCCTCCCCTCCCCTACCCTAGGGTTTCATTTCAATTCTCGATTTCTGCTAAATTAGGGTTCCAAATTGGGGGCTTAGGGTTAGGGATTTGAGAATTGATTTTGTGTGGAGTTGCGATTCTCTGTTGTGGTTGGGAGAATTGATTGATTTGGTTTCGAAACGGATAGGTTGATGGATGTGAAGCAAGGCACGAATAAGGAAGGCAAGACTGTGCTCTACTTGGTGTTTGAGTACATGGAAACTGATGTCAAGAAATACATTCGCAGTTTCCGTCAAACTGGAGAAATGATTCCTGCTCCCGTCGTTAAGGTCTGAATTCAATCATAAATCTGGGTTTTCAATACATTTGCTAATACCTTGAAGTGTTTATGAACATTAAATGGTGATTTGTGATGATGCAGAGTCTGATGTACCAACTATGCAAAGGTGTTGCCTTCTGCCATGGTCATGGAATCTTACACAGGTAAAGCTTTTGTCAATTTGTTTGCTCTAATTTCACTTTGGTAGTGTTTTGTGAGTATTGGACTAGTTGGCTCACTCTCCTTTACCGCGATTTGCAGGGATCTTAAGCCTCACAATCTCCTGATGGACCGCAAGAGTATGATCCTTAAAATTGCGGATCTTGGACTGGCTCGAGCATTTACTCTGCCCATCAAGAAGTATACGCATGAGGTAGAGCATGCTTTCTCATTTTCTTCGACTGCTTTCGATTTCAAGTTATTGTGTTGTACCAGTAGTGCATTCTTACTCATCTGTGAAATTACTGGTGCTTGCAGATATTGACCCTTTGGTATAGGGCACCTGAAGTCCTTCTGGGATCCACACATTACTCAACTGCAGTGGATATTTGGTCTGTTGGCTGCATATTTGGTACAGATCTATTTTTTAAGCACTAATGTTTGGTCTTTTATTCTACATTTGCCCCATTGGTTTTAATAGTATGTTCTATTCGGACTTGTAGCTGAACTTGTCACAAAGCAAGCACTCTTCCCTGGGGATTCTGAACTGCAGCAGCTCCTACATATATTCAGGTTGGCCAAGATGGCTCCGGTTTTGCCTAAGTAGTGATGACGTGCCTTCTTTTTTCCTTGTCAAAAGATCAAGTGTTTATTGTGTATGTATCTGTGATGTAGGTTGTTGGGTACTCCAAATGAAACAGTGTGGCCAGGTGTAAGCAAACTCATGAACTGGCATGAGTACCCCCAGTGGAGCCCTCAGAGTTTGTCCAAGGCTGTTCCAAATTTGGATGCTGATGGGTTGCATCTGTTGTCGGTATGTCGATCTACTCGGTTGTTCTTACTTAGTTTTGTTTCTTGTTACTCTTCACTGTAAATAATACTTGCTTGAATGGTTTACGTGTACAGGAAATGTTGCAATATGAGCCTGGAAAACGCATTTCAGCAAAGAAGGCTATGGAACACCCTTACTTTGATGATTTGAACAAAGCTGGCCTCTGAAAAGAAAGATGAAGAAGCATATGACAGAGCCACTACATGTGGAACATGGATGGATTCTCGAATTGCTCGCTAACAGACGTTCTGTAGTGAACTTTCTTTGCTTTCCTCAAGCATATTTGCAGTTGTGTTAAATCTATCTTAGGATTGATCTGTAAAAGCGTATTGCTACTTTGCATTTAATTCAGAACCTAATTACAACACTTATTTGGAAAATATTGTCTTTTTTTATCGAATCTCTATCGGAACTGAGATGAATGATTTAGATTTTGCTTGAAGCTTTGTAGCTGTGTCACACTTGCCTGGCCACAAACCACATAAAGAAGGCAGACCATAAAGTAAGTGATACTGAAGCAAATACATGCGTTCCTGCCATAAAGTAAGTGATACAGCATGATTACTGAACATGCGTTCTCTCCCGCTCCGAACATTGGGTGATGGTTCCTGCCATTTACATAGGATAAGTGTTGTTCGGAGAAGATTTAGCAAAGTGTGTCTGAGGCTGACACCTGGGATAACAGCAGTTGCACATAGCAACAAAAAGTTGCTAAAATTGGAGAAATCTTGCAAGTGAATTAACTAGGTTTACCTATGTTCATTGCAGGTGGGAGTGTATACTGAATCAGGAGAACAAATAGATATAATGGATCAGAGTGCACTAGGCCGAATTTTAGCGCCCCTTTAATGATCAATATGCCTGTAAGAGGCAGGAACACGTAACGAACGAATATGATCCCAACAACAATAGATTTCTGTATTCCTGACCCTCTCAAACCTGAAAGAACAATGTAAACTAAGTTAAACTCAATTACCTTACGCATGAATCTAGGAAATGTAGACTTAGTATTTGGCATTGTATACCTTTAAGGAGGTTTCCTCCAATTATCAAAGTGAGAGCGGGAATAGCTCCATCTCTGCATTCTTAAACAGAGAAGTTACAAAACTAAGTAGTAATACAAACAATAATTGTAGGTTCTTGTTGATGTGAATGGACTTCAGTAAAGTCATCATGCAAAAATGAGAAGTAATCTCATTTGAATGCACAACAATAGAAGCAAACATCGTGTCTGGAATCATGTTATAGAAGTTAGGAGCTATTTAAGCTGCCCATAATTAAGTTCAAATTTCAGAATTAAATCATGGAGTTGGTACAGTTTCTGTATAAGTTTATATACCCCAACAAGTAAGTAGTGTCTTGGATCACCCGCAGAGGAGCATCATCTCCTATCATTAGTTTTCGAATCTGAGGGATGACTCCAATTGTAAACCCAACAATCTTTACCAGCGAAAAAAGCACAAGTGAGTCCATGTGTCAACAAAGTAGTGCTCATTGAGCAACAAAAAAGCATTTGAAGCACAGCAAAAGGCAGTTTTGGAAGGCCATACCGCTCCAGTAGTTGATGGGGCAAATATTGTTTTAAGATTAAGCATTTGACACATCCTCACTATACAGTTCTTGGATTTACTCGGAGGTTCTATCTGCCACGATAAACAACAATAATATGCTGAGTCAGGAATAAGGTAACTATCATATTGCCAAAAGCACATGTTATGTTATCAAACTATCAATATGAGCTCTACATTCAAACTTTAGTAGCTTAGATTTATAATCTCGTAACATAACATGCAAGACTGTTCAGTAACAGAACAATCTGTTCATTATTGAACAGATCTGAAATGGTTAGAAGTATATAAACATATTCAGAGAAGCATTAAATCATGTAACTTAATGATGAAGCTTAGAACCTTAGAGTCTTGTTGAGATATAGTGCAGGGCAGTGCATACTGATCGGTATTGTCCTCCACTATCCCATATTCCTTGGAAGAAAGCAGAGGCTCAGTGCAACTTACTTGATTTGATTCGGAGGGTTCCTCCAAAGACTGGGGGGAGTCTTGGGTACTCCTCTTTGAAGAAATCCTCACAACGTTATACACATAGGACCAAAGGTAAATGGCTCCTATCTGAAGAACAGAAGACGAACAGATAAAGAAATGCCATACTAATGAGATTAAAGAAAATGATGAAGAATAACTGAGTAAGTGTACTATTTACCGCCAGTGAAAGTGATGCATAAGCCATTCCATTAGTGTGACAGACATCAGGAGCTCCAAATGGGCTTCCCTTCTCTTTACAGACTGCTGGGATTATAATGAGGAGCAAGTGCCCCAAATTTCCTATTCATACCAAATCAGGTAATAACTTCAGAAATCATTGGTACAAATTAATAATCCGAAATCCTAAAGCAAATTCAAAATTACCAGCGGCACAGCAACCCAAAATGAGGCCTCGGAGATGTGGAGGTGGTCTTGCTAATTGGATGAGTATCCATCCAAGTACAGAACCAACAATAAACGTGATTAAGATGTTCACAGGCATAAACCACCTGTATAAATACAGAGTCATATGCACCATACTTCATACGGTAATCATTGTAAATCTTGAAATTAACTAAACAAAGGATTTGAACTCACAGTTTAATCATACTGTCATATGTAATAGTCTGGGCAAGGTTAGTTCCAACCAGAGCTGGACTGAATACATAAAAAACAACCTGTTCAGAAACACAACAATTGTATTATGTCTAAAATTAACCATGGTAAATCTACATAGTCCCATTACCAAAAGTATATGTTTTTTTTTTTTTTTTTCGGTAAGGAAGAAAAAGAGGTTTACAGTGTTCATGTTCTTCCTGGTTTCTTCCCCCAGAATATTAACGCGCTCAAGTGCAAGATAGGAACCAAGTGCAGTGATCAAGAGCACTTTCAAGACCGGAATTGAGGCTGTGATGAAAAGCTGCAAAAGCGCCATTGCTTCAACTTACAAGCTCTTCACCTCCTTCACTCAGAAACCAAAATGGGCTTCAACTACCTACCTCCTCCTCTCCTTTGCATATATATTGGCCAAAAAATTAAAAATATATATGAACTTTTCAGAAATTTCCGGACCAGAGGAACCCTTTGAAGATATGATCAACTAGAAGCTGAAAATCTGCAGGAATGTGAAGAAAGAAAGAGCATTTATTAGTCTGACTCCATACAATTATTGCCACAATGAATGTGAATGGTGGAGACGAGCAACATGGTATTACATAATTTGCGTCACATGTTTATTTTGTTTTGGTCATGGATGGCTAGGAATCTCCGATAAGGACAAGTAATATTTCAATACAATTTTGCCTGCTGTTTTTGTGGTTGTCTCCTTTCCACTCTGCTTGCTTGGGCGTATTTGCTGACATTATGTCATTGTTTCTAAGCTCTATCTGAAGCAGATACATATATGGAAGGACTAGGTCCTCACAGATCACAATATTAATCGAGTGGTCGAATGAGCCACTCAATTAATAAAGAAGAAATTTATATAACTAAACAAATGATCTAATAGAAATAATTTTGAGAATATATATTTTGATCCTCATTCCCTACACTCCCATCTTGATGAGGGTGACTTCTTCTATTTCATTACTTTCTGTCAAAAAACTTATAAGTATCTTACAGCAAGGTTACGGACGGAATCGATTTATAAAATTAACAAAATCTCATTCAACTCATAAATTGTCATTATTGCACTATAACAAGCAAGTCAAAGTTGAATTAGCTGCTCAGATGGTCCTGGAGGTTTTCAAAGCAAAATGCCAAGCTCAGAGGGGCTTATGAAAACAACAATCCTATAAAGAGACGTAATCGTCTAGAGTTGTTGCTCTCATTCTCTGTTGAGAAAAATTCAGGTACCGTCCCCAAACTATGCTGCCAAGGCCAATTTGATACCCGAACTCTCAAAAGTATCAATGTGATACCCAAAGACCTAAATTGGTATCAACGTGATACTTCCGTCAAAATTTTCTAACGGCGTCGTCTGTTTGCTGACGTGGCAAGCACTTGGGTCCCAAAAAAAAGTGAAATGACAAATTTACCCTTTTTTTTTTTAGAAAAATTCATCTACCGTCCCCAAACTATTTTGCCAAGGCCAATTTGATACCCGAACTCTCAAAAGTATCAATGTGATACCCAAAGACCTAAATTGGTATCAACGTGATTCCTTCTTCTTATTCTGGGATCTTCTTCTTCTTCTTCTTCTTAGGGTTTCGCGGCGCCAAGCAGCTTGGGGCTGAAGCTTCCAATCGAACCCGATACCGGTCGAAGAACCTGCTGGTGCTGAGATGATCAACGACCCGTCCGCGTAAATTGGGGCCGTCGAGCTGTTGGGCGAGACGAGGCGTTCAGCTGGAAGGTACCGTGAGAGAGTGACTGTCGAGGCGGAGTATGTACGGTCTCCGAATGGAAGGCGGTCCAGTTCTAGGGATGCCATTTTAGCTATTCTTCTTCTTCTTCTCTCTCCTCCTCTCTCTCTCTCCTCTCCTTCTCCTTCGCCCAAACCATCACTAACGCCTCCGAGATGGATTTCTAGCAGGAATTGGAGAGGATCTCGGCGGCGTTAGTGATGGTTTGGGCGGAGGAGAAGGAGAGGAGAGAGAAGAAGAAGAAGAAGAAGAATAGCTAAAATGGCATCCCTAGAACTGGACCGCCTTCCATTCGAAGACCTTACATACTCCGCCTCGTCGGCCACTCTCTCACGGTACCTTCCGGCTGAACGCCTCGTCTCGCTCAACAACTCGGCGGCCCCAATTTACGCCGACTGGTCGTTGATCATCTCAGCACCAGCAGGTTCTTCGACCGGTATCGGGTTCGATTGGAAGCTTCAGCCCCAAGCTGCTTGGCGCCGCGAAACCCTAAGAAGAAGAAGAAGAAGAAAATCCCAGAAGAAGAAGGCAGAAAATGAAATGAAAAGAAAAGGAAAAAAATGAATTAGCAAAAAAAAAAAAAGGTAAATTAGTCATTTCACTTTTTTTGGGACCTACGTGCTTGCCACGTCAGCAAACATACGGCGCTGTCAGAAATTTTGGACGGAGGTATCACGTTGATACCAATTTAGGTATTTGGGTATCACATTGATACTTTTGAGAGTTTGGGCATCAAATTGGTCTTGGCAAAATAGTTTGGGGACGATAGATGAATTTTTCTAAAAAAAAAAAATGTAAATTGGTCATTTCACTTTTTTTTTTGACTCACGTGCTTGCCACGTCAGCAAACAGACGGCGCCGTCTGAAAATTTTGACGGAAGTATCACGTTGATACCAATTTAGGTGTTTGGGTATCACATTGATACTTTTGAGAGTTCGGGTATCAAATTGGCCTTGGCAAAATAGTTTGGGGACGGTAGCTGAATTTTTCTCTTCTCTGTTTGTTCATCTATTTTATAATTCTATATTCTAGGAAAACAAAGAAAAAAACAAAAGTAAAAAAGTACTAATGGGCTGCACTTTGCAGTTGAGACTTGAGACTTAAGAACCTCCACCATTCATTTGTTTAATAATCATTCAACCTAAATTGATAATCAACATTACCCTACAAGAAAAGTAGCAATCAGTTGATGATGCGTCTCAAAAGGCCTGTTCACTTAACAGACAGTTTTTAAGAGACTGTGGGAGACAAGTGAATTTAACTACTGAAAACAAATGCACAGTTTTAAGTTGTTATAATTAATTTCATCTTTTTAATTTAATACATGTAGTTAAAACGCATTTGTCTCTCACAATTCTTGAAATTGTCCCTTAGGTGAACAAGCCTGTTCTTTTGCCCTCCACATAAAGAAATGAAAAGTGGACTTCCAAATCATGGCAACTTATGAAGTGACAGGTGAAGCTAAAGGTTGGATCATATTTGGATATGAGTCCGATGTAGTTAATAAGATGTATATGGAGAGATTCAATCTGATAATTTAATTAGTGGTCTTTTAGGCACTCACATCATTCCAATTTTTTTTTCTTCAAGAAATGATAATTTTATGAATAATATAATAAGGGTGCAGCTAATGCCACCCTACTATATACTTAGTTCACCCTACTTTTACAAATTTAGTACAATGTTCCCATACTAACCTTAGCTAGAAGGAAAAAAAAAATCAAAATTAAAATCAATATATGCACTATGGAAGTACCATTAGCAGTGCAATGTACTGCTACAACTCCCTTGCCAGCGATCCTTGCCTCAACTATCGCCATTTTTTTCCATAAGTCGCTGGAGTCATAGGAGAACACCAATTCTCGTAGTATGAGGGGACCCATCTGTTAGCCAAATAGTCACCCTCAAGTATAAGGGGTACAAATAATAGTGTAGGGATTTAAGAAAGGTTGTCGAACCCACGAGGATTGGATTCCTTTCACTAGCTAGGGTGTTAACCTAAGGAAAGCTAGAATATGCAAATGGACAATCATAAACCTAAGTTCACAAGGAAATCTAGGCTCATGGTGAGTATGTGCATTGTGGTGATAGTGAAATTATTTGTTGGATAGAGTGGTGAACCAAATTAAAATAAATGCTCAAATGTAAACTAAACTGCTCTAAACTAAACTAGTAATTTTAATGGACGAAGTTAGGGGTTGGATTATCTACCACTAACCTTCCTTGCAAGTATTGAAGTTCAAATACAAGTGATGCTATTCTAATTTCCTAATTACCTTCTTTGCATCCGGATAAGACTATAAAAGCTTAAACTCTTTTAATATTATCAATTCTAATCGGATAAGTCTAGAATTAACTGCCTAAGAACAAATCCTATTTCCGGTTAAGTCTCAATTCATTGTTCCTAGATGAATAAAGCTTTGAGTTTAGATAATCATGCAAGCAAACCAATCCTAGATTTAGGTGATTTTAACTCACAACCTTCATATGCACATAGAGGATGCTATCATGCTATCAATGCTCAAGGTTAACTACTCCCTAAACAATTTTTTTCATGAGATGACAAACACAATATGTACATACCTCCAATAAATATGGAGTATTTGCTATCTCACCAAGCATAAGTAACTCCTACTTTGGGACATCCACGAGACATGGCAAGGCCCAACCACGACATCCATCGTGTAGCCCTATGTTCAAGCTACACCACGGTATCCGGAAGTCTCAAATCCGCCTCCGGGAAGCCGCGTTCCCGCCCTTGCCAAGATGCCCTCACAACTAGGCTTTCTAGACTAGAATTGTGTGGTTGCTTATCCCACATCGAAAAACATGTAAAGGAAGAGCATTCCTTCATCTATAAAAGGAATGTCTCCTCCCACAACTCAACACATTCATTCATCCCATTCCATACTTTGTAATCTTGTTAGGCCGCAAGGCTCGACACACTAGTATAGCTTTCAAGTGGACGTAGTCTCCCGCTCATGCGGAGGCGAACCACTATACATCTTGTGTCACTCTCTCTCTCTCTCTCTCTAAAAGCTAACTAGAGATCCCACGGATCACTAACGTTAACATTGGCGCCGTCTGTGGGAAGCCAACAATTGGCTTCGTCACCTTCCATGAGCTAAGTCTGCTTAGCGGAACTCAAAGAAATTCTTCCCTCCTTCTTTGAGCAAGTTCAAACTCATTGGTTCCCAGTGAGTTCATGTTTGAATTTATGTTTCTTGGCGGCAACTTTTGCCAAAGCATGATCAAACATCACTCCAGCGGTACAACTAGAGCAGAAATGTGCAGAAATTTGCTTGGTCAACGCTGGCCATTCTCTGTCAACGCCGAGCATGGATGGTCAACGCCCAACTCAAGGTCAACGCTGACTGCAACAAAAAAAAAAAAAAAAAAAATTTATGGGCGCCAAATTTCTCTGGACACCCAGCCATCTTCTCTGGCCACCCATGGGTTTCTTTGCTGCTCTGCTGGTCCTCTCTGATCCGCCGAACCAGCTCCGCCCGACCCTCTTTCTTCTCGCTCCGCCCAACTTCCCCCACCGCCGACCTTCCATCCAGCGGCTTCCGCCGACCTCTTCCGGCACGTCTCCGCTGCACACTCGCTGCAAAGCTCCTCCGCCAGCGACTGCAGTTTCCTCAACCAGCTCGCTGCAAGCTCACGGCAGGCTCCGCTGCATTTCTCCGCCGGCCTCAGCTCCGCTGAGCTCCTCCGCCAAGCGACTGCAGCTCCGCCAGTTGCCATGCAGCAACTCCAACATCGCCCCATCAACCGCTCCGACCATCAAAGGCAAACTGCCTCCGCCGCACAGCCCTCCGCCGGCAAGGCTCCGCCGAGAAACTCCAAAGCTCCACTGACCTCGAACTTCCTCCGCTTAACTCGGCGTCTCCGCCGCACTTTTGAGCATCCGCTGAGCTCCAGACCTCTCCCCCTCTTAACGTCTCCGGCGGTCGATCACCGCTGGGCAACCCCAGCCGAACTCTTCCTCCGCTGAGTTACGCTCCGCCGGTCAAATGCTCCGCTGAGCTCCTCAGCCGCGCTCAAAGTCATGGCCGTCTCCGCCGCACTCTGAGCCTCCGCTGAACTCAAACTCCGCCGAGCTCCGAGTCTCCACCGAGGTCTGTGTCTCCGCTGAACACCACGTACCGCTATCTAGTATTCGCGGCACCACCAAGCTTTGAACACCCAGAAATATGCTCTGGGCACCCAGCAGATCTCACTGCTCGTTGCTCAACCTCCGCCAGGCGGACATCACCGGTCTGTACACCGCCGAGCTTCTCTGCTGGGAAACCTCCGCCGGGTTTCTCCGCCATCACTGCCGCGTTGCACCGCTAAAGTTCACCGTCGAGCTGCACCGCTTAACCAAGTCTCCGCTGAGCTCACACCTTCCGCCAAGAACCCATGTTCTTCAAAACACCACCGGCCAAATGCTCCGCACCACCGGCCCAATGCTCCGCTAGCGTCATCTTAGCAGCTCCCCCACCACCGGCGGTCACCAGCTCCGCTAACTCCATCACCGATAACCAGCTCCGCTAGCACCTCCAGCAGGCACCGCTAGCATCAACAGCAACACAAACATACCCCGAGCTTTGATGGGTGTCAACATCTGCAAAATAAGCTAAGCCTCTCTCTTCTCTCAATTTGCCTCTGCTATCGAGATATATGAGATTGTCAACATCACACAATTAAATTATTGTTTGTCAAACAGCTTAGACTCAAGCCACATACCCTCTGACAATTAATAAAGGGTGCACGTGCTATGCTATGTTCTAAATTCATGACATACACGTAATAGTGTCTGATGGTGCACAACTACAGCACACTTGGCGCTAATTTAGGTGTTCCACGTACATAACCTATAGCCACTTGCGGCACTCTTAATTGATAGATGGGATTCAACTTGCACATGACATGCATTTAGGTGGCCCATCCGTGGCTTGTGATATACATGCATATGCATATATATGTATGCATATAATAAACCCATCTGTTAAAGCATGCTAGTCCCATGAAACAATGACAAGTGCACATCCAACATGCTATGCCATACATATGCTACGTACATAACTATACAAACAAACTTGTCATGCTATTGGTATCACGGCCATGTTTCATTTGCTTATACACTTTACTTAAAATTTTATCGAAGTATATATGCAAATTATTGGTGTCGATTTTACAAATCCGCATACTAATCATCTATTTTTGCAAGGAAATTCAACTATTTCTCTTAAGCTCATCACCTCAACTACGAGTTGACGTACATTATCGGAGCACTTTATCCGCCAAAGCATTGGAGCGTCATGCTTGGACAACTCCAACATGATTTGGGTACTTACAATTGATTCCAACTCCGCTAGCCTCCAACTCGGCATAAGATAAGTGCATTCCTCTTATCTTTTGCGCTCTTGCTATTTGAGCTACCGCCGATGCCATGACTATACATGTCTCTATGACCCTTAAGCATGCCTACGGAGTGTTATTAACAACTTTATTACAAGTACATGCTTGCCCTCTGTGTTTGTCATTTTTTCATGCAGATACAAACGTTACGAATCTATGGTCTACGACCAACCGCCAAGCAGTAAGGCAACGCCTCATAATAGCAAATGACCGCTACGCGGCATTGCAGCAAGGGACTAGTTAACACAGCCTACGGCAGCCATTGATCCGGCAGTTAACCCGGACGCTTGGGTACCAAAGATTGGGATCGCTACCCAACACCCTCTGCTCCGTGCAGCTCCCCCTCAACAAACAAATTACCGACCATCCGGAGGTCCGTCATGGCTGGGGAGTCGGGGACTCTCTAGCGGGCCTAGCAGGGGCCCACCCATTGAGCTTCCGCTCATGCCTTCCCGGCATCCCATTGAGCTTCCGCTCATGCCTTCCCGGCAACCCATTGAGCTTCCGCTCATGCCTTCCCGGCATCCCATTGAGCTTCCGCTCATGCCTTCCCGGCATCCCATTTGAGCTTCCGCTCATGCCTTCCCGGCAACCCATTGAGCTTCCGCTCATGCCTTCCCGGCAACCCATTGAACTTCCGCTCATACCTTCCCGGCAATCCTCGAGCTTTACGCTCATGTCTACTCGACACACCACACGTTAATGGAACATTGAATTCTTCTACCATTTGTCGCTTGCGACAAATTGAATTCTTTTCGCGTTCCATTAATACGAGCGACAACCAAACCAACACAAGCGTTCACGTACTCATCATTTACACGCTACAAACGCTTACCTTCGCACCGCTCATGCACCTTACATCTCCTTGTGCGCATCACACATTTATCATATGCAATCCATATGCTCACACGACCATGTATCACGCACCCCATACATTTATATATGCCAAAACGCATATCGATGCAACTCACATTTGTTGCCCAATGCAACGACCATTCTACATATGCCTGTCTTCTTGTCTTTGTTGTGCAGGTTAACGAGTCCCTTCTTGCTTACGGAGTTTGGGGACTTGTAGGGGCTCCGTACCGCCCGGTTACTTATGCTTGATGACTTCATGATTTGAACTCCCCAACCAAGAAGCTCCTCTTACTTGGGGACTTGTACATACCTCCAATAAATATGGAGTATTTGCTATCTCACCAAGCATAAGTAACTCCTACTTTGGGACATCCACGAGACATGGCAAGGCCCAACCACGACATCCATCGTGTAGCCCTATGTTTAAGTTACACCACGGTATCCGGAAGTCGCAAATCCGCCTCCGGGAAGCCACGTTCCCGCCCTTGCCAAGATGCCCTCACAACTAGGCTTTCTAGACTAGAATTGTGTGGTTGCTTATCCCACATCGAAAAACATGTAAAGGAAGAGCATTCCTTCATCTATAAAAGGAATGCCTCCTCCCACAACTCAACACATTCATTCATCCCATTCCATACTTTGTAATCTTGTTAGGCCGCAAGGCTCGACACACTAGTATAGCTTTCAAGTGGACGTAGTCTCCCGCTCATGCGGAGGCGAACCACTATACATCTTGTGTCACTCTCTCTCTCTCTCTCTAAAAGCTAACTAGAGATCCCACGGATCACTAACGTTAACACAATACATTCAAAGTAGTTAAGTTTGAATGAATGCATTCACTTCTTGAATTAGCATATCAAGATGAAAATCACAAATAACTTCAAATGTAAATTAAAACATCAATTCATAAAAGTTTGGCTATGGCTTTCAACCCTAGCCCCAACAAAGTAACTACTACTCATAATCATACAAATTAGCATCAAATCTATAAAGTACATCAAGGTAAATTTGAAGAGTTAAGGAAAGAATGAACTAGTTGAAGCTTGACAAATCAATGGGTAACTTCTCCTTCATTTTCCTCCTTCAATGCTCCTTGAATCCTCCTTGATGGTGGAATGGATGGATGATGAACTTCTTGATGGTGATGAAGATATGATGCTCCTTTGGCCAACTTTGCATGAGTGGTAGTGGTGGTGGTGATGGAGGTTGTGGAGTATGGATATTATGGGTTCGAATTTTGGGAGATGGATATGAAGGTTTTGTGGAGGAGATTGAGAGAAAAAGAAGATGTAATGGGGTGGTATGGGTGTTGCCCTCTTCCTTGTGAGAAGAGGTGCTTAAATAGATGGAGATAGAGGTGTGAAATGGTGATTAGAAGTAAAAAAAAAAAAACAGTCATAGCCTTGTAAAAAGCATGGAGGTGGAGTATGAGAGTGGTAATAGATCCCAAAAACAAGGGAAAATGGTATGAAAAAGATGGAGTACAAAGAGAGAAGTAATGATAAGCTATTAGAGTGTAGAGTATAAAAAGATGACTTAGGAGAAGAGAGGAACAACTAGCTCTCTTTATTGTGTAGGGGAAGCATGAAAATGAAGAGTGTTTGAGTGGTTTTTGGTCACCAAAGTCAAGGTGACAAGCATGGGAGAGAAAGTGCATAGGGATACCTATTATCCAAAAGATAATATGATGGATTAATCTTACCATAATCTTGTAGGATTCTTCTAGAACTCTCCTTGATAATTGCAGCATCATAGACCTTCCAAAAATGCACAAGAAATCCGCCCAAAGCAGATTCTAATTAAGCTAAACTGCCCTATTTTGACTAGGATACGTTTTTTTTCTCTGAAGCCTCCTTCTTGGACAAGGATTGACTTGATATTGCCGTGATTCTGGATGGTTTTGGACTTATACATGATCTATGATATCATATATTCAAGAATGATCAATAATCTTCTAGAACAACTCCAAGTAAGTCGCCGAAAAAGATCTCCTAAAAAGCTTGGTGAAAAGCTAACAGTTTCTACCTTATTGGGAAGCCTACCTATTTTGCACTTGATTTTTTGCTGCGTCGTTGATGATTCTGACCAGTTCTTTGGCTCATGTTGAAGTAAAATCATCATATCTTTAAGTAATGCTGGCCCTTTGTATAAAGGTGCAGTTGGAAGAATCCAAGAAATGTTCTCCAAAATTGTTCCCGAAAAGCTGATTCTAAAACTGCAGTTTTCTGCTTTGCAGCAACAGTTTTGCATAACAATTTCCGTGGACTTCTCTTGTAATTTCTTGCCAAAGGAGTGATCAAAATTAGTCCTTTGCATCAGTATTTCATGGTCCATGGCTTCATTGCTCCATTTAAACTTTTATTTTTCTGGGATTGCTTCACGAAGTACTTGTACAACGAAAAGTAGTGGTGCATGGAAAATTCAAGATTTTCTACAAAACATGAAATTAGATTAGTCAACACTAAATTGGGCTTTCAGAACAAGTAATTTCCATGTTTTACGACACGAATATATATAGGAGTTATGATCCAACACCCTCCAACCAATGTGAGCAATATATATAAATAATCCATCACTTTACTCTACAAACCAATCCCTTAAAAGATACAAGAAACTTAATTAGTAGTGGCCTAAGAGTTGAGATTGTCAATCAAATGATGGTGCGGTGGTGATATTAGTCTCTACAGTGTTTGCATCTTCCTCTTTTGTTTTTGTTCTATTTTTTTTATGAGGACAGTATTGGAACTTTGAGTGACAAAAATTAGATGTAGGGTGAACTAAGTATATAGTAGGGTGGCAATAATATTAAAAAGATACCTGCTATGGTGTGGCTGTCGTGGCCCTGAAAAAACAAGTCCTCTAAATCCAATATTACGCTAACAATGAGACAAAAAAAAAAAAACAAGCGGACAGCACACAGATTCAAATAATACTTTTTCAATGGATCATTTCAGGTAAGTCGAAGCTTTACAATTCCCGCTAGACAATGACAAAGGATTAGCCAAGGTATTGAGTCTAAAGTTCGTCATATTAGAAACCCAATTAGATTTTGCATTGGAAAGAAGAACTATCCCAAAGCTCCCACCTACCCCTAGAAACCTTCTATGACCGAAAACCGCTTCTCTTTACCCTTTGCAAGATCTAAACTTTTATGGATTGCTTGGGTAATCAAATGGGCTTTGACCTTGTTTTCGTTACTTGATCTGCTAGTTTACATTTCGGATCCACTAATCGTTATGGTCGGGGTAGCCTTTTTAGCTAGTCTGAGGACTACATCTGGTATTCAATGTTTCCAGTTTCCCAAGTTTGCATGGTTACTATTGAGGACTAAGAGTCCATGTTGTAATCGAGTGCTTTGGAGATCCCAATCTGCATGCAGATGTGATTATTCTGTGAACTCATGTAAGTTAATGTCAAACCCGATTACAGTCGTCAAGGGTTATTTTCATGGACTTTCATCTACCTTCAAGCCACCTCCTTCCTTCACCCTATCAAAAGCCTACATCGTGTAATCTGATTCGATATTTGGCCGCTTGACTTTATTACTCAAGAATTGAAAATCCTTTGCCCTAATTTTCCATCTTCTCTGAGCTTGTTGTCCGCAATCTTCATTAATAATCTCCGCTCTCCCATGCACTTAGGGGTATAGGGGCTGACCTTAGACGACCTATACTATTTAGTTAATTTGCTGCATTTCATGCTTCTCAAGTAGTATATTAATGGGCTTGCTTGGAAGTGGACTAAGTTATTTCTATTACTTTTTCTCATCTGTCTTCCTTATCTGTGTCTGTTGCAAACTATAGAACCCAGGCGAAATGTATCGTTCCCTCCTCATGAGAGAAGCCTTATTCCTGTTCCTTTTACAGAGGGAACTAGCTAGAAATCCTCTTTTTGCTGAATTATTGAGAACAAGTTCTTCCCCAATTAGACCAATCCCAATGCCTTTTGGTGAGGGATCTAGTAGATTTGCTTCAGCTGAGAGAAGTTATCACATTGCTCCTAATCTTCCTAGGGCTTCTCCTCCACAATACACTATTCATAGATGAAGATACAAGCATATATTGCCTAAGTTTTTTTATAATCAGCAACAACAATCACTTCCAAAGATTGAAGTGAATCAAATCCGATCAGAGGATAATGTAGCAGACTTATTCACTAAGTCGTTACCTAAATCCATCTTCGAGAAATATGTGAAGAGCATCAGATTAAGAAAGTTATCCGAACTCCCATGATTGTAGCAATCAGGGGGAGATATCGACATCAGGGGGAGGTATGATGTCTACATGTTCGATCTCGGAGAATGAAGGACGTGTTGTACTCTTTTTCTCCTCCTCGAGGTAGTTTTTTGTCCCACAGGATTTTTCACTCGAGCAAGGTTTTTAACGAGGCAACAGATGAAGCGTCACCACTAAGTTTGAGCGGCACAAGGGGGAGTGTTGAAGAATATTGACATTTAGTGTGCCTTGTCAAACTAGGATTAGCTCTATGATTGTAATAGGAGAGAAGGTTCTAGAATTCCTAGTCCTATTCAGAATAGTTTTCCTTGTATCATTAGAATATATACTTTATAATCCTTATATATAGGGCTCCTATTATCAATAGTAGAATACACAATTCTTTCATCAATCTCTCTTAACTCTATCTCATATCCTTAAATAGTAATAATTAATATGAGTGATGGAGATGAATAACATGGTTTCTATTTGTTTTTCGATTACAATGAATTTTGCGTGTTTGTTTTGTTTTGGTCATGGATGACTGGGAATCAAGTAATATTTCAATACAATTTGGCCTAGCCTTCATGCTACCACATTTCCTTTTCAAAGCAAAATTCCAACTCAAAGGGGCATATGTAATCAACAGTTCTATAAAGAGACCTATTAGTCTAGAGTTGTTGCTCTGTTTGGTCATCTCTTTTATAATTCTGTATTCTATATGAGGAATTCAAAGAACGAAAACAAAAGTAAAACGCCTGGGACTGCACTTTGCAGTTTAGACTTGAGACTTGAGCACCTCCACCATTCATTTGTTTAGTAATCATTCACCCTAAAATTGATAATCAACATTACCCCACAAGAAAAGTACCAATCAGTTGATGATGCCTCTTCAATCGAAGGAAAAACATTACTTGTAGTGTTTTCTTTTGCCCTCGACGTAATGAAATGAAAAGTGGACTTCCAAATTATGGCAACTTATGAAGAGACAGATTGCTTGGGCGAGGGTAACATGAGGGTCCTTCTGGTGAGGGATTTATTTTTTTTGGTCATTTTCTTGTGTGACTTATTTTTCAATCACATTTCAGCATCTCGACCGTTCAGTTTTTGGGTCACAATGTGTAAATCAGTTCTACAAATTTTTTACCCAAATTGATGATCATTAATGCATTCATAATCGTGATTTAATTTTTTAAACATGAACGGCTGAAGTTGGACAAATTTAGTTTGCCCATTGATTTGATCTAGTTTGGTTCCTTAATAATCATCAATTTAGCTGAAAATTTGCAGTAATGGGACCTAACTGAGTACTTTATCTTTTTTTAAACATATCATATAGTATAAGGAAATGCCACGCGTACAGTGTACTAAGAGATTCTAAACACATCTAAAGTCTCAATAGAAAAATTTTTTAAAAAAAAAGAAAAAAAAAGAAACATATCTAAAGTGCAACACGTCTACTTTATCAACTTAAAAAAAAAAATAAAAAAAGTAGAAAAATAACTTAGCCCACCTAACTCTTACATATGTGATCTCACCAGCACATAGTGCTTTTATTCCTGGGAGGTTGATCACTAATAATACACTTATTGCCAATGAGATTTCTCATTACATTCACAACTAGAAGTCTAGTACTGAAAGGGTAATGTCATTGAAGCTGGACATGAGTAAGGCTTATGACCATATGGAATGGTGTTTCTTAAAAGCAGTACTGTTGCAACTTGGCTTTGCTGAGAGTTGGGTTTAGATTATTATGCAGTGTGTGACAACTGTTCGTTATTCTTTTCTGATTAATGGACAACCTTGTGGTTATTTGTTTCCTTCTAGAGGGTTGAGGCAAGGGGACCCATTGTCCCCTTATCTGTTCTTGCTATGTGCTGAGGTCTTTTCCATGCTAGAGCGTAAAGCGGCTCTGGGTTTATTACATGGTATTCAGATATGCCCAGAGGCACCGACTATTCACCATTTACTTTTTGCTGATGATAGTCTGCTTTTCGGCAGAGCTACCCAGGAAGAGTTCACACAGATCCAGTCTGTTCTTTCTATTTATGAGTTAGCTTCGGGGCAGAAGGTTAGCTATACTAAGAGCAGTGTGGTGTTTAGTAAGAAAGTTTGTGGTGCTCTACAGAGTCAGTTGTCTGGTTCCTTGGGTGTCAAGATTATGCCTAAGCATGAGGAGTATTTGGGTCTTCTAACTTATTTGGGTAGGAATAAAACTGAGCCTTTTGCTTTTATTAAGGAAAGGTGTTAATGTCTAAAAGTTCGGCGGTAGCTGAACCTTTGTTAACGCTGATCCGGAGGGCGGATCGATACTTGTGATGTTCTCAAAGCCTCCGCTACCTGTCAAGTAAAATACAAAGGGCGTCAGAGGGAGACCGTGTTGGGCGGTCTTCAACTCTCCGATGCCTAAGTTAGTCAATGTATTTATGTTGACAAAGTAACAGTAGGTAAGTATTGAATGCGTAATTAATGAGGAGAGAGGAGAGAACCTTTTATAGGTGAGGAAGAGGTTGATCTTCTCTTTGTTTTCGATGTGGGACTGATGTGCTTCAGTCCCCAGCTCTGGGAGCTTCTGATGCTACCTTGGCGCGGCGCGTGGCGGCGCGTTGGCGGTGATCTGGGGGTGATCCGCCGCCGAGGTTGTAGCCCGCCTGGCGGTGTGTTTGCATGTCATTCCTTTGGTTGGAATTATTACCTTTGGCGGTCGAATGAGCGTGGCCCATTATAGCTAATTATGCTTGCAAATGTACATGTATGTACAAGTCCCCCAATTCCCCAGTCAAGGAGGGCAATCTTGGTTGGGGAGTTGTTCGGCGGTTCGAAGCGTTTTCTTCCGCTAGGCTTGCAAGAGCATAATTAGCGTCAGTGCGTTGTCAACCATGGATTTTACTGAGCAAACGCTTTATACCCTTTCGGGTGGGCCTCTGCTAGGCCCCCCAGGGAGTCCCCCACTCCCCGGCTAAGATAAACCTCCGGATGGTCTGTAAATTGTTTGTTGAGGGGGAGCTGCGCGGAGCAGAGGGTGTTGGGTAGCGAGCCCAATCTTTAGCACCCAAGCGACGGGGGTCAACGTGCCTGATCAGGGCCGTCGTAGACTGTTGACACAAGTCCCCGTGTCCCGTAGGGACCGTCTGACGGTAACGCCGCGTGGCGGTCGTTGTCAGAGTGAGGCGTGGCCTCGGGATCCGCCGCTGGCGGAAGTCCCCCCGCTGATTGGAGCAGGAAGCAGCGTCCAGTAGACGTGCCTGGCGGTATTTTATTGAGCGATACTGCGCTGAACAAAGTACGCGGCCTGCAAGATGATAAGGGGCTCCGCTAGAGGTGTGTAGCGGAAGATGCCCCGCTTGCAAGATGTCAAGGGAGAAGTTCCGCTGGCGGGGTTTCGCTCAGCGGAGACTTCGGCACTTGGAAAATGACAAGGGAGAAGTTCCGCTGGCGGGGTTTCGCTCAGCGGAGACTTCGTCACTTAGAAAATGACAAGGGAGAAGTTCCGCTGGCGGGGTGTCGCTCAGCGGAGACTTCGTCACTTGGAAGATGACAAGGGAGAAGTTCCGCTGGCGGGGTTTCGCTTAGCGGAGACTTCGTCACTTGGAAAATGACAAGGGAGAAGTTCCGCTGGCGGGGTTTCGCTCAGCGGAGACTTCGTCACTTGAAAAATGACAAGGGAGAAGTTCCGCTGGCGGGGTTTCGCTCAGCGGAGACTTCGCCACTTGGAAGATGACAAGGGAGAAGTTCCGCTGGCGGGGTTTCGCTCAGCGGAGACTTCGTCACTTGGAAAATGACAAGGGAGAAGTTCCGCTGGCGGGGTTTCGCTCAGCGGAGACTTCGTCACTTGAAAAATGACAAGGGAGAAGTTCCGCTGGCGGGGTTTCGCTCAGCGGAGACTTCGCCACTTGGAAGATGACAAGGGAGAAGTTCCGCTGGCGGGGTTTCGCTCAGCGGAGACTTCGCCACTTGGAAGATGACAAGGGAGAAGTTCCGCTGGCGGGGTTTCGCTCAGCGGAGACCTCGTCACTTGGAAGATGATAAGGGAGAAGTTCCGCTGGCGGGGTTTCGCTCAGCGGAGACTTCGGACGGTTGGGGAATCCATCGCAAGTGGTTACTTCCACCGGACGCTTCGTCTGGTGGTGGTTAACACGTGTCCAACCCGTAGAGGGTTAGCGTGCGGAGGTTTGTCTCCTAAGCCTAGCCGTCTTCTCGCCATTAATGATGGTAATCATGGATTCCGTAACCGAGGCGTCGCCTCGGTTAATCCGGAGAGTAAGTGGAAGATCGCGACACGTGTACGGCCGGTGCGTGATGTCGTTTTTAGCGGACGGCTGAGAACGCGCTGATGTTGACATAAAAGGGGGGGAAACTCAGCGAGATTTGACACTTTGGCAAAAGCTTCAAACGCAGTCGTCGTCTTCTTGCCTTGCTCGTGTGATACCGAAGGGAGAGGCTGCCAGAGTTTGGAGGTATCGTTTCCGGAAAAATGAAGATTTTCCCCCCTGAAGGCTCTCGCTCACCACTACTCCGGAGCTTTCGTCACTAAGGTTGGTTTCTTGATTTCTGTCCCTGTTTTATTGAATCTGCTATTTTCTGGGTTTTGGTGTTTGTGGATTTTGGGAGTTTTTCTGTGCTTTTCCGTGTTCTGAGGTGTGAGGTGAGATTTGGGGGGGGGGGGGGTGGTTTATTGTGGTTGGCAGAGAGTTGGTGTCTAGGGATGTGCTAGATGGTCGGATCTGGGTGGAGTGTGCTTGTTCTTGTTTTGGCATTTTCTGGGTAAATTGCCCTTGATGTTCTTGGCTGTGACTGATGTAAGAATAGGCTAGATCTGTGTTTGTGCTAACTGGTGTGGGTTTTAGGGTTTGGGATGGCTAACGTCATAGAGATTTCGAGCAGTGAGGATTCCGGGTCTGACGTGTCATTCAGCGCGGCGGATAGGGCTTTTATTGATTCGTTGCGTCCGTCTGCCCATGCAGGAACCTCACTGCCAGAACCGCTAGAGGTTGAGCCGCTACAGACCATATTCTGGGAAGTAGCCATGGGTCGTGGTCCACGTCCAGAGAGCTCTAGGGCGGGCGAGGCCGCTGCTGCAAAAGCTAGTTGCGACGAGCGTTTGGCGAGCAATAGCGCCGCCAGCGGCTCCGCTGAGGTAGAAGAAACGGCAGGGGAGCACGTTGAGTCAGCGTGGTTCTTCCCAGATGGCACTGCTGTTGATGAGGCAGGAGGGCGGATGAATGCCGCCGCCGTTACCCGAATGAAGAAGGCCTTTCGGCTGCCGGGATCGGTGAAGCTGCGCCCGCCGACGGTAGATGAGATTTGCCCCAACATGTGGCGGTTGATGTTGGCGATGAACTCGCTGTGGCGGTTTTCCGGGTGCGAGGGGCCTACTGTGGCGGAGGTGCTGCACTTCTTCTAGCTAACCTACGTGAGGCGCCAAGGTTGTAGAGGGCAAGTGAATCTGAGCCGCCGCCAGGGAGCGCCCAAGTTGATTGAGAATCTAAGGGATTCCATGTCCTATTGGCGAGGAAGCTTCTGCGTCGCCACAGAAGGGTGGGAGTACCAGGCTGTGGGGAACGAGGGAGGGCCGGCGTTTAGGATTAAGTCGGAGTTCCAACCTATTCGAGGTCGGTAACGAAGTTCCGCTGACTGCATCTGGCGGGTGCCCGTATTGTATGTATTTTGACTAATTGGTTTGTGCTTGTGCAGCGGGATTGCGGTACAACTTAACGCGCGAGGAGGACTGTCGCGTGGCGCGGATTAGAGGTTGTTGGCGGAACCGCAACTTGCTGGACTTCCGACTTCTGACTGGCTGGGAGTTGCTAGTTGCTCAGAAATTAACTCGGGCCGTTGGTAAGAAATTGCCGTCAGGTTGCCCTAGTTTTTTTTTTTTTTTTTGTGCAAAGTAGCCAACTGACTGATTGAGTTTTTTTTTTTTTTTTTAGAAACGCCGCCAGGTAACAAATCGAGCCGGGACGCTTTCGAAAAAGCCATGGACCGCGCGGAGATTGATAATTTCCTGGAGACGATGTACGCCGAGGGGATGGTGGCCCAGCAGACCGTAGTGGACCCCGAGACACTGGCGCTAAGCCAGTCAGAGGTTCCCGTCTTGTTGCAGATGCCGCTTCACTCGCAGCTTGGCGATGATGGGCTGCCCGCCGTTCAAGGGGCCGCCACAGCGGCTGCGACGAAGGAGAGGGTACCCGCCAACTGGCGTGGTGCTCAGAAAGAAAAGCCGGTGCAGCCGGCAGGGAATGTGACCGCCCCAAGGGAGGACCCGCCGCCGAGGGTGACGAGGGCTGCTGGCGGAAATACCAGGGTGCTTGAGAGGAAGCGCCGGCAGATAAACTCCCCCAACGAGGAAGAGGATGAAGATGTGGAGACGATTGGGGCTCGGCATCAGAAGAAGGCCCGCCAAGCTCCGCTGAAAGCTGCGGTAGTGGAGGGAGAGGTGCCCACCGCCAGCGACCTGGACTCATTTGCCGCCTACGCGGAGTTTATGACAGGTGGCGAGCGGGAATTCCTCTTCCACCTGTGCGAAAGGCTAGGGTTTGGCGGCCTAGCGGGGATCTCACGCCCGACAGCGATTGACCAATCGCCCTACAGCTCGGCGTTTGGTCAGGTATCAGCCGGGCTGTACGACATGTTTGAGGCGGCGAAGAAGCAGCCTCTGGTCGAAGGGGAGCTGAGGGAGGAGATTCAAAGTCTCCAGAAGGAGCTGGGGGAGTCGAGGGAGAAGCTGGCGGAGACAGAGAGGCGGCTTGTCAAGGCTGAAAGTGACTTCGCCGACGTCCGCGGTAAGCTCAACGTGGCGATCGAGCGGGACTTGGAGAGAAATGACCGCGTGATTAAGCTGGAGGAGAATAACTCCCTGCTGGAGGAGCGGATAGCTGCCAAGGATAAGAAACTTATTATCGTGCAGCGGGAGTCGGTCACCAGGGCGACGGAGCTGAAGCGGCTGGAAGGCCAGGTTGCCCGTCTGACGGCTGAAGGGGATGCTGCCGCGGCCGCCGCTGTGGAATCGTTCAAGCGGTCGGCGGAATATGCTAAGGCAATGACCGAGTCTGCGAAGGTCGGGGCTTTAGCAAACATAGAAATGCTGAAGCGGAAGGGCGCCATCGACTTCGCCAAAGCGTCAAAGCCTGATGCGCCGCCGGCCAAGAGTGCCCCGCCGGACAAAGAGGTCGTGCCTGGCCCAGCGGGAGGTGCCCGCTCAGGCAGTGGGGAAAGCAGTGCACATCCGATGGAAGGGTCCCAGCAGACCCCCACTCCCACACCGTCGGAGGTGTCGCGTGCCGGATTTCTGGCGGCGCACACCCGGGCGGATGGCACAATAGAGACCCCTAGCCCGACAGCTCGAGGGTCCGATCAAACGAGTCGAGCGATCGTGCCGCCGCCTGCTGCAACAGAAGGTGCCGAGGGCCACCACTGAAGCCAGCCGGGACCGCCAGAGATTCCCCCCTGAACTTTGTTTTTTTTTTTTTTTTTTATATATATAGCCGTTGAGGTACAATAGCTTGTAACAGAAATTTTGAAATGGAATGAAGTTTCGACGTTTGTTATGATGTGTTTGTACCGCTAGTACCTTGACTTGTATATTTTTTGTGTCAATGAAACATTAAAGGAATTAAGATTGGTCCAAGTGCACCACGTAGCGGACGAGGTCCGCTGACGATTGCTGGCGTTGCCAGTAGCCCTCAGTGCTAGACTTGGTAACAATGGTTTGAATAATTCCTCGTTTCATTGATAGCTGACTGATCAGCGTGTACAAAAGTGGGGTAGTACCCGTTGGGTAGCTTCCCTTAGCTAAATATTGAGCAAGAATTTAGCTAAGTCAAGATGCTCTTGGGTAGCGGTATGACTATTTGTAGTAATACCGAAGGTGTTCGGTATTCCAAGGGTGGGTCGTCGTGACGCCATCCTTGTCCATTAAGTAGAAGGTGCCTGGGCTAACGACTTCCACAATTTTGTATGGACCTTCCCAAGTTGGGCGGAGTTTTGTTGGCGGTGGAATCACTTCCTTCATTACCCAGTCCCCCAGTTGGAGGTTCCGGGCCTTGACTCTGGCGTTGTAGAAACGCGATACCCGTTGTTTGTTTTGCAAGTTGTGCAAATGGGCTTTGTATCTTTTTTCTTCTAGGAGGTCTCTGTCCAGGTTGATGCCGTCGCTGTTGGTCTCCGGGCAGTAGCCTTCGACCCTAGCGGTGGGCTGAGTTACTTCAACAGGTAGGACAGCCTCTGTTCCGAACATCATACAAAAGGGTGTCTCGCCGGTGGCGGAAGTTGAAGTAGTCCGGATGGCCCATAGAACCTCTGGTAACTTCTCCGCCCACAAACCCTTGGCGTCGTCGAGTTTCTTTTTGAGCAGCTTCTTGATTATCTTGTTGGCCGCTTCGACCTGGCCGTTGGTTTGGGGATGAGCGACTGATGCAAAATTCATCTTGGTGCCAAGGTTGGCGGTGAAAGATATGAGTTCCTTATTGTTGAACTGTGTGCCGTTGTCTGTAATGATTGTATGTAGGACACCATAGCGGCAATAGATGTTCTTCCAGAGGAAGCGAATTACCTTGGCGGTAGTTATTGCCGTGAGTGGTTCCGCCTCTATCCACTTGCTGTTGTAGTCGATGGCGACGATGATGTACTTGAACTGACCCTTGGCGGTTTGGAACTTTCCCATCAAATCGAGGCCCCACGTGGAGTGAATCCATGGGCCGACGATAATTGACAGCGGCTCTGCCGGTGCATGTGGGAGATCTGCAAATTGTTGGCATTTGTGGCAAGATCTCGAAATCCGCCTGGCGTCATCGCCAAGTGTGGGCCAAAAGTAGCCCTGCCGGATTGTGTGGTTGGCCAAGGATCTGGCGCCTGAGTGGTTTCCGCATTCTCCGCCATGGATTTCCGCTAGGACGGCCTTTCCCTCCTCTGGGGTTAGGCAGCGGAGGTTGGGATGAGTGAATCCTTGGCGGTAAAGTTTACCATTCTGGATATTGTAGCGGGTTGCTCTCCGCTTGAGCTGCCGCGCCTGAACCTTGTCCTCCGGCACTGTGCCGTTGCGCTTGTATGCAATGATCTCATCCATCCAGCTGGGGTTGATCTCAATGCTGAAGATCTCCGCCAGGGTCTTTGTGATACTTGGTTTGTCAAGGCATTCCACCCTTGTGTCCGCTGGACTTTGATGTGGTTGGGCGGTTGCCAGTCTCGCCAGTGAATCAGCCTTGGCGTTCTTTTCCCTGGGGATTTGTGTGATGGTGTGAAATTTGAACTTTTTGAGCAACGTTTTGACGTACCCCAAATATGCCGATAACTGCTGGTCCTTGGCCTGGAAGCTGTCGTTGACCTGGTTAACGACTAACTGAGAGTCGCTGAATATGTTGACGCTGTCAGCCCCTGAGTCAATGGCGAGGAGCAAGCCGGCAATGAGGGCCTCGTACTCCGCCATATTGTTTGAAGCTTTGAAGTTGAATTTCAACGCATACTCCGCGTTCAGTCCCCCAGGTCCTGTTAAGATGACTCTGGCGCCGCTGGCCTTGGCGCTGGCGGAGCCGTCCACATGCAGGTTCCAGTCTGAGTGTAGCGGAGCTGCCTCCTCCGCGGTAACCATTTCTGTTCCAGGCTCCGCCCCGGT
This sequence comes from Rosa rugosa, assembly GCF_958449725.1. Lineage (NCBI taxonomy): Eukaryota > Viridiplantae > Streptophyta > Magnoliopsida > Rosales > Rosaceae > Rosa > Rosa rugosa. The sequence goes on from NC_084823.1 coordinate 29,333,545, forward strand.
GCCGGGCTCTGGCTGACGCTCGGTGAGCTCGGCGATAAAGTCCGCCACCGCCTGACCTTTCATGGCGGCTCTTGGCTTGTATTCTATGTCAAACTCGCTGAGCTTAATGGCCCACTTGCTGAGGCGCCCTGAGTGTTCAGGGTTCTGCATAACCTGCCTCAGCGGTTGATTGGTTAACACGTGGATCGTGTGAGCCTGAAAGTATTGGCGGAGGCGTCTGGCGGCAACTATGAGTGCGAGGGCGAGCTGCTCCAAGGGAGGATACCGTGTCTCTGCCCCGTTCATGCTCCTACCGGCGTAGAACACTGGGAGCTCGTCCTGAGCCTCCCGCCTGACAATGGCGCAGCTTATTGCCGATGTTGAGACCGCTAGGTATATGAATAGCGTCTCCCCTTGCACAGGGACAGAAAGGAGAGGGACTGCCGCCAAGTATTCCTTCAGGCCTTGGAACGCCGCCTGACATTCTGGGTTCCAGTTGATGACCTTCTTGTGAGTTGTTTTGAGGAGCTTGAAGAATGGGGCACACTTGTCGGTGAGTCTGGAGATGAATCGAGAAAGGGCGGTTAACTTGCCCTGGAGGCACTGGACGTCTACCTTATATTTGGGGTCCGCCAGACTGAGGATGGCCTGCACCTTGTCTGGGTTAGCCTCGATGCCTCGTTCGCTGACGATGTAACCCAGAAATTTGCTGGCGGTGACCGCAAAGAAACATTTTTCTGGGTTGAGGCGCATACCGTAGGCTAGGAGAATAGTTATTATGATTCTGAGGTTTGCCACATGTCCGCTGGCCTTTATGCTCTTAACTAGCATGTCGTCCACGTAGACCTCGATAATTTTTCCCAGATGTTCGGCGAACATGGCGTTCATCAACCGCTGATAAGTTGCGCCGGCATTCTTCAGACCGAAAGGCATGACATTGTAGCAGTAGAGGCCTTTGTCGGTGGTGAAGGTGGTGCATTCTTGATCGCCGGGATGCATCTTGATCTGGTTATATCCGGAGAAAGCGTCCATCATGCTGAGGAGCTCATGTCCGGCGGTTGCATCGACCAGCTGATCGATACGGGGTAGCGGGAAACTATCTTTTGGGCATGCTTTGTTGAGATTTTTGAAGTCGACACACATTCGCCACTTGCCGCTGGGCTTCTTGACCATAACCAGATTGGAGATCCACTGGGGATAGATGACCTGGCGGATGAATCCAATGCCCTGGAGCTTGGCGACCTCCTCTCCTATTGCCCGGTACTTTTCCTCATCAAAGGCTCTCCGCTTCTGCTTGATAGGGTAAAAGGATGGTTTGATGGTCAGCTTATGAGTGATAATTTCAGGGGAGATACCTGGCATGTCTGCATAGGACCATGCAAATACTGCGGCATTATCACGCAGGAACTGGGTGAGCTCTGCCGCCACCTCTGGGTCTAGGTGGGCGCCTATGCGGACTGTCCGCTCAGGGTGCTCGTCCGAGATGCAGACAACTCTCAACGACGTGTCCGGGTTGACCGGCTCTTTCCTTACATATTTTTCCTCCTCGTCTCGAGGATCCTTGAAAATATCCGAGGGCGGTGCGTGGTTGCCCACGGTCAGGATCTCATGGCGGCGCGCCGAGCGAGCAATGGTCGTTGAGTAGCACTCCCGGGCCAACTGTTGACTTCCTCTCACACAGCCCGTGCCGTTGGGTGTGGGGAACTTCATGAGAAGCATGTATCCGGCGATGATGCACTTGAGCTTGTTGAGTGCCGGCCGCCCAATGATGGCGTTATACGAACTGAAGCAATCGACAATGATGAATTCCGTATGCACCTCCGCCATACATGGACTAGTGCCAATAACCAGTCTCATGTAATCAGACCCCAGCGGTTGTGTGACGTCGCCGGAGAAGCTGAGCAGTGGTTCGTGATCCTAGAGTAATTTCCTGTTCCGTTTGAGGTTGTTGTAGCAGCCGTTGAAAATGACATTGACAGCGGAGCCGCTGTCCACCAAGATTCTCCCCACTGAGAATTTGCCAAGAATGGCGTCGACCAAGAATGGGTCGTCATGGGGTAAATTGACTCCGCGCTCCTCCTCCTCCGAAAAGGTAATAGGTTCCCAACCTGATTTTGGGAGCTTGGCCGATCTTTCGTAGCGGATGTTGCAGACTTCCTTTGGGTGATTAGCGCGTGCATAGCGCTTCCTTGCCCTGTGAGACATGCTGGTGATTGGAGCACCGCCATCGATGGTGTTGATGCGGCCCAAGGTCTCAACGTTGGCAATTACCGGTGGTGGTTGACGCACCTTGAACTGCTCCAACTTGCCGTCACGGTACAAGGTCTCGATGGCCGTTTTGAGAGCATTGCAACTATTGGTATTGTGGCCGCTGTCCTCGTGGTATTTGCACCACTTGCCGGTGTTCCTGGGTTTGCCTGTTTTTGGGTACTTTGGAGGGGGTGGCGGTGGGATCTGATCCTTGCACTGATTGTAGATGTCTTCATATGAGGCAGTCAGGACCGTGAAAACTGCATACCGCTGCGAGGACTCCGCCTGCTTGTTGCGGTTATCCCCATGGGTTGGGCGGTTGCCCTTATGGTAATGCTGGTCCTTCTGCCGCTTGCTCTGGTGGTGGCCCTGTTGCCACTCCCTTTTCTTGTCAGTTGATGGTGCTGAGGGGGTCTTGCTAGCGGTTTCCTGATGACTGGAAGATGGCTGTGTTGATTTTGGTGTTAGTGGTGGCGGTGGGGTTTCTCCGTATGTGATTAATTCCGCCTGGGCGTGAATGACCGCCTCACTCATGACGTGGTCATACGTCGCATTGGGATGATTGTAGTTGAGGTGATAGAGGAACGGTCCCTTGAGCAGTCCCTTCCTGAAGGCCGTTGACACCATCGTTTTGTCTAGGTCACGGCACTGAGACGCTGCCGCCCGCCACCTTGTGACAAAGGCCTTCAGTGATTCGTCCTCCCCCTGCTTGACGCTGAACAGTTGACTTGTGTTGTGGTGTCCGGCGGACAATAGGATGAACCGGGAGAGGAAGGCATGTGATAGTGCATGGAATGAGTTGACAGACCCCGGCGGACACTCAAAGAACCAGTTCATTGCCTCACCGTCTAACGTCTCACTGAACAAGTGACACAAGGTGGCGTCATCGAATCCTTTGTTGTTGGTGACTTTCTTGAAGGTGTCCATGTGGACAAAGGGATCGGACAATCCGCCGTATTGCGCCATCTTTGGGGTTTTTGCAGACGCTGGTCTGATAGCTTGCAGAATCTCAGCGGTGAATGGCCCAGGTCTGGAAGCGAAGAGTGGATTCTGGGTTGGCGCTGGGGCGCCCGACTCCGCCCGGATCAGCCTTTGCTCCAGTTGGTGCATCCTTTCCAATATCTGGGCGGTTGCATCGCTGGCGGTGTCAGCCCGGGTACTCCGCTGGACCTGCCTGCGCCTTGGCGCAGGCGGATGGCCCTCAGTCCTTGCCCTAGCCTCCGAACGGTTGGTATGCGGCACTGATTCCGCTTCCTGCTCAATCATTAGTTGGGGGATGGGCGGTGGTCCCATTCCCGACAACTCAGGTGGGTTCAGCGGTACCTGCATCTGTATGACTGGCCCTGGTGCCAATGTGCCAGTGCCGGGTCGACTACGTCTGGTGCTGCGTGACTGCTCGCTCAGTGCTGGGCGGGCGGTAGGCTCCAGGGTCCTCTTTAGCTCTTCAAAACGTGCCAAGAGCGTAGCCACCTGTCCCTGGGCCTCGGCCTTCTCCTTACGCTCCTCCTCACGCTCTCTGTTTGCCCTATGAAGATCCGCCAGTGCTATCTCTTACATAGCGACGAGATCCTGGCCCGGCGGGCGGCTGCTGCTTGGGTTTGCCTCGCCGCCGGGGTTGACCGGTGTTGTAAATAGTGGGCGGTTAACGCCTATCGTTGGATCGGAGGGTTGGGGGATGGTGGACTGGTCCGCCCGCTCCTCAGCGTTCCCTCCGCTACCGTTAGTCATGGTGGATGTAGTGGGATGACCTTTTGTTCAAGGATTCCCACAGACGGCGCCAATGTTAATGTCTAAAAGTTCGGCGGTAGCTGAACCTTTGTTAACGCTGATCCGGAGGGCGGATCGATACTTGTGATGTTCTCAAAGCCTCCGCTACCTGTCAAGTAAAATACAAAGGGCGTCAGAGGGAGACCGCGTTGGGCGGTCTTCAACTCTCCGATGCCTAAGTTAGTCAATGTATTTATGTTGACAAAGTAACAGTAGGTAAGTATTGAATGCGTAATTAATGAGGAGAGAGGAGAGAACCTTTTATAGGTGAGGAAGAGGTTGATCTTCTCTTTGTTTTCGATGTGGGACTGATGTGCTTCAGTCCCCAGCTCTGGGAGCTTCTGATGCTACCTTGGCGCGGCGCGTGGCGGCGCGTTGGCGGTGATCTGGGGGTGATCCGCCGCCGAGGTTGTAGCCCGCCTGGCGGTGTGTTTGCATGTCATTCCTTTGGTTGGAATTAGTACCTTTGGCGGTCGAATGAGCGTGGCCCATTATAGCTAATTATGCTTGCAAATGTACATGTATGTACAAAAGGCTTTGTAAGAAGCTGGTTGATTGGCAGGGTAAACTACTCAGTGGTGCAGGTAAGGATCTTCTTATTAGGGTTGTTGCTCAGTCGTTGCCTACTTACACTATGAATTGCTTTATGCTTCCACAACATTTTTGTGATTCACTTCATCAATTATGTGCTCGTTTCTGGTAGGGTAGTAAGGCTGAGAATTGGAAGATTCATTGGCTTTCTTAGGCTAAACTTTGCCAACCTAAGGAAGCTGGTGGGATGGGGTTCAGAGATCTACATGCACACAATATTGCTCTCTTGGCTAAACAGGGATGGCGCTTGTTATGCAATCCCACTTCGTTGGTAGCTAGATTGTATGGTACCAAATACTTTTCGCAGGGTGATATTTGGAGCAGTGTTCTTACATCATCTCCTTCTGCATGTTGGCGTGGCATTTATTCTTCTCTACCATTACTTCGAAGCTGTATAAGGTGGCAGGTGGGGAATGGAGCGACTATTCATGCTTGGGATGATCCGTGGATTCCTAAACCAGTTACTTTCAGGCCTGTTATTCGTATGGGTGGGGGGCCTCTTTGGGTAAAGGATTATCTGCTTTTTGAACTCTCTTGGAATGTCGACTTGGTGCGAGAATGGTTTGATCAGTGTGATGCAGAGTTGATCTTGACCATTCCTTTGAGTCGACAGACTGTACCTGACAGATTAGTTTGGCATTATGATGCTAAAGGTAATTTTACTATGAAAAGTGCATATTTGCTAGCTTTTGATTTACTACATGGGGGCTCTTCTTGTTCTGAAGGTGGTGGGAATTCGGAATTTTGGAAGTCTATTTGGTTCACAAATGTTCCTGGGAAAATTAAGGTTCACTTTTGGAAGGTTTGTTCTTCCATTTTTCCCACTAATTCACAGCTCTGTTCTCGTCGAGTACCTATCTTGGATGGTTGTTTCTTTTGTAATGCTGAGGAGGAGACAATTATGCATGTCAGTTGTGAATGCCCTTTTGTGAAGGACTTGTTGAATTAGTTTCCTTCATTAGGTGTAGTGCAGACGTTGCATATGGAGCATGGTTCTGTACGTGATTGGCTGGCTTCGTGGTTGGGGAATCTGACTAAAAAGAATGCTTCCTTATTCTTGATATTGGTCTGGTTTGTGTGGAAGGAGAGAAATAAGAGGCTTTGGAATGGTAGGTTTGCATCTCTTGATCAGCTAGCTTTTCAGGTTACTTCTTTTTATCATCTTCATATGTCAGTTCAAGCTCCTTCACGCCGGGTTGTGGGGGGAAGGAATTCACAATGGACTCCACCTTCCCCGAGTTGGCTTAATTAAGACTAATTATGATGGGATATATGACGCTTCAAGCCATTTTGGTGGTATTGGGGTTGTGGTTAGGGATAGTTCTGGCTCAATAGTAGGTGGTGTATGCTCTAAGGTGAGATGGGTGTCAAATCCGCAAACTGTTGAAGCTTTGGCTTGCCGAGCTGCATGCAGTTTGGGGGACAGATTTGGTCTTGCTCCAGTTGCCTTTGAGTCTGATTGTCAGCACGTTGTGACTACCATCAACTCACAAGGCGTGAATACTTCTTTGTTGGGTAGAGTTTATGAAGATATTTCCACTATGCTGGGGAGCCTTCGTGGCTCTTATTTCAGCTATATTAGTCGGAATGCAAATAAGGTCGCCAATTTGCTGGCTAGATTTGCATTAGGTTCTGATTTTGATATGTATTGGAGTGGGTTTGTCCCCACAAAAATCAGTGGTTTCGTAGTTACTTTGTGTACAAACTGATTGACTACATCAATATATACTTTGACGTCTTCTTTTTTTAAAAAAAAAAAAAAAAAAAAAAAAAAAAAAAAAAACCTTACATATGTCAGTAAGAATTGAATTCATGACCTTTACAATGTTGAATTATAGCTTATCTACTTTTGTCCTCTTCATCTGTAATTTTAATGAGACATTTACTAGCCTCAAATCTATAGGGGAATAAGGGAAAAGATTGCAATATATGATCTCCCCTCTGTTTAGAATCAGATTTCACATCAAATTAAAACATCGAAATTCTCTCACTGATTCAAAATTTTATCTCAAATGATACGGGCAAGTATTTGAACTATAAAATTTTCATGAGTTTAATCTCATTCATATTATCCTCATTCCATTTTTTCGATGATGAAAATAAAATTACAAGGCAAGATCTCTACAACAACTTAAATTGAGAACATCGAAATAGAAGGCATTGAGGACATTAGGGGGTAGATTATTATTCCAACTACCAACTACACCAATCTGATGGCCAACATTAGCCAAATCATCTGCGACGAAATTGGCCTCCCTCCAGATATGATTGAATCCAATACTCTGAAATTGACTGGCTAAGGATTTTATATCATGCACCACCGTACTGGTCCCCAAGGTACGTGTGTGGATTTTGTTGATACAACCAATAAGAATTTGAGAAAATTAGAAAAAAAAACCAAAAAAATGAAGCTCCTATTAAGAAAAACCCATTCCTATATTTTTCTTTCAATCTACACCCATTCACATAATTAAACCTTCCTTATAGGTTTTAAGTCTATAATTAAGTTTTTTCACGTTTTTTTAGTTTGACTATTTTACCCTTCTGATTGAATAAGGAAAATATTCCTCAAATATAGCTGTTTATTTTTTTTTTGAATTTAAATATGGCATCAGTTATAAACACAAATTAGAATTTAATACAATCAATTTATTTTCCCTTATTTAAAAACGATTAATTGCCTTAATTATTGTATATCTAAATTCCCTTATTTGATCTATATATTTGCCCTTTTTTAGTAGATATGTTTGTGTAGATATTCCTATTATTAGATATCTCAACGTGACTAATCGCCTTAATTATAGTATATAACTGATGCCATATTTTAGGAGATATGTTTGTGTAGACATTCCTTATTTAACAAGATTAATTGCCTTAATTATTGTATATCTCTTCCTTTCAGATTTGATCTATATATTTGCTATTTTTTAGTAGATATGTTTGTGTAGATATTCCTATTAGATTTCGTAGATTTCTCAACGTGATTAAACATCCTTTTGTGGATATATTCCTATTATTAGATAGCACCTAAACTCTAGGTGGGAGTATTCTTAGCCATCAAGAACTTGTAGAATCTATTGAGAAACAATAAGAGGAAAAAGAAACATGCAATCAAGAACTTGTAGAGTCTATTATACCTATTCAATGACATAAACCCTGAAAAATCACAAAACAAATACCTCTTCGTCAGGAAGACACACACCTATTGAATATGTAGCAAACACAATGCTCATCAACCATGCCAATCGGATTAAAGGGATATGCAGTTGAACAAAGGCAACCCACCAACCTCTGATTGTGTGATCCATTTATATCACAATCACAATTTGAAATCAAAAACATAATCACATGATTGTGGAGAAGGTCGCACCTAAACTCTAGGTGGGAGTATTCTTTAGCCATCAAGAACTTGTAGAATCTATTGAGAAACAATAAGAGGAAAATAACAAGAACTTGTAGAGTCTATTATAACTATTCAATAGCATAAACCCTGAAAAATCACAAAACAAATACCTCTTCGTTAGGAAGACACACACCTATTGAATAGGTAGCAAACACAATGCTCATCAACCGTGCCAATCGGATTAAAGGGATATGCAGTTGAACTAAGGCAACCCACCAACCTCTGATTGTGTGATCCATTTATATCACAATCACAATTTGAAATCAAAAACATAATCGCATGATTGTGGAGATATTGATACCGGCTTTGAATGTAGAGATTAGGCTTTTGAATGTGGAGATTACATAACCTCCAACCCAGAGGAGAGTTTTCAATTGTTGGAATCAAGGGTTGAGTAATTCCGGGCAACGTCTATGGGCAGCCGTTTCATGACTTCCATCGGCAGCAAGACTGGATTTTAATATTAATCCTATTTAATAGGTGAATGAGGAATTTGATAGTGGCAGCTTTAGTAATTCTTAACAACATTGGGTTTTAATATTTATCCTATTTAATAGTTTTTTTTATTATTTTGAATAAACCTAATTAATTGGTTTGGGTGTATATTAAAACACTCTTATGGATGAGTTTATTCTAAAAGGGGTGTGTGTGAATTTGGGTGTGGAATCAAATTCCCCGAAGAAGTTTTGAGTCTTCCTTCAACTTTAATTCTTGAAAGACCATGCAAAGCTGCAGCTTGCAGACCAGCTCGTAGACCAAAAGCTTTAGCACATAGCACATTAAATCGACAAGCCTCAATTGACTGGAATCCCTCCATCATTTCTAATAATCAAAACCAACAGCAGTTTGATTGCTATTCAGAACAAAACCATCAAAATTTCATTTATAAACTTAGAGGGAGGGGGATTCTATTTAATTATCTGAGAGTTTGTGGAAGCATATTGTCCAAAAGACACAGGCAGATAAGATGTAGCATAGTCGCTGCAGCAAAAGCTATTTGTTTAGCATCTTTCTGCTTGTATAGCTATTTGTATATTTGTATTGCAGATAAGCATGGATTATCTTCATTCCATTTAAATAAACATGACATGCAAGTAATTCATGTTATTTTACATTTTTACTTCTATTTTTTCCATAAACAACCACAAAATCTATCTTTCTGTCTCTATATTCATCCGATAAGCTTTTCTCAAAAGTTCTTATTGGCTGCAAAAACTTTATTGAAGGGTGGTGAATGAAAACAATTAGATGACGAAAACATTTAGAAAGGATGCACGTAAATCGTTAGCTGCATGCATTATAAAATCCTAACAGTCAATTCCTATTTAACATGAAAACACAGGAGCCCCAAATCAATAAATCTCTAAAATCTCTCCATTTATAATTGAACACATCGATCACATTTCTACATGAAGCAAAACAAATGGAAGACAATTCCCTTCATTCCAATACCACAGTAGCACCCAACTCCTTGAGCCTGTCAACAATGGGGCCTGCCTCCTCTTTGGTGACACCCATCTTCAGCAAAACTGGAGCCTTTTCCACCAAGTCTTTAGCGTCCTTTAGTCCCAAATCAATGAAAGTCCTAACCTCTCTCCTTTATGATTTTGATCTTTGCCGCTCCGTCAAACTTCTCAAGCTTTATAACAAATGCGGTCTTCACCACCACCTTGGAGCCTGTGGAGGCAGACCCAGATTCGGAAGATGTCGGTCCTATCCCTGAGACAGCTGGACCATATCTGTTGAGGCCCATTTTAAGTTTGAAGAGGATGGAGTAGTCATGCCTCTCAATCTTTGTGAGGTCCAAGAGGTTGTCAGTAATGCGCTCTAGTTTCTTGGACCGAGGCTCACTTGCTGCGGTGGCCGTGTAGAGGGTGCGAGAAAGACTGCACGTGGCAGGTCTGGATTGGGACCTGCAGGGAACATTTGTGGTCAAGGACGTTCTGGAAAGCTAAAAGGGTTGGGGTTACCTAGCTGGACTACAAGACAATCATTACATTTCCTGAAGGTCAGGTAGTTCAGTTTCTATATCGAAACATCATGACAGAGGCTCAAGTATAGCAACGGTATACGTATATTGACATTCATTACCTATCTCCCATATATACATAGGCTTTCAAGATATCACTAGAACATGCAAGTCGCTTCTACAAATCATATTCATTATTCACCACAACATTTGGACAAGGCTGTTGCTCGAATTGATTACATGTACAGGAAATGTTGCAATATGAGCCTGGAAAACGCATTTCCGCAGAGAATCCTATGGGACACCCTTACTTTGATGATTTGAAGAAGGCTGGTCTCTGAAAAGAAAGATGAAGCATGTGACAGAATCACTGCATGTGGAATTTGGATGGATTCTCGAATTGCTGGCTAACAGATGTTCTGTAGTGAACTTTCTTTGCTTTCCTCAGAGCCTATTTGCAGTTGTGTTAAATCTATCTTAGGATTGATCTGTAAAAGCGTATTGCTACTTTGCATTTGATTCAGAACCTAATACAACATTTACAGTGGTCCCTCTGTTGCTTACAATTTGGAAAATATTATCTTTATGTAACGAATTTCCATCAGAACTGAGATGAATGATTTAGATTTTGCTTGAATGAGATGCTTAATTTGTAGCTGTTTCACACTTGCCTGGCCCCAAACCACATGAAGAAGGCAGACCATAAAGTAAGTGATACTGTTGCAAATACATAAGTCCACAGCAGGATTACTGAACATTCGTTCTCTCCTGCTCCGAACAATTGGGTGATCGTTCCTGCCATTACATAAGGATAAGTGTTGTAAGGAGACGATTTAGCAAGGTGTGTCTGAGGCTGGCATCTCGAATAACAGCAGTTGCACATAGCAACAAAAAGTTGCTAAAATTGGAGAAATCTTGCAAGTGAATTAATTAGGTTTACCTATGTTCATTGCAGGTGGGAGTGTATACTGAATAAGGAGAACAAAAAGATACAATGGATCAGAGTGCACTAGGCCAAATTTTAGCGCCCCTTTAATGATCAATATGCCTGTAAGAGGCAGGAACACGTAACGAACGATTATGATCCCAACAACAATAGATTTCTGTATTCCTGACCCTCTCAAACCTGAAAGAATAATGTAAACAAAGTTAAACTCAATTACCTTACGCATGAATCTAGGAAATGTAGACTTAGTATTTGGCATTGTATACCTTTAAGGAGGTTTCCTCCAATTATCAAAGTGAGAGCGGGGATAGCTCCATCTCTGCAATCATAAACAGAGAAGTTACAGAATGAACCAAGTAGTTATAAAAACAATGGTTGTAGGTTCTTATTGATGTGAATGGACTTCAGTAAAGTCATATACTAAAATGAGAAGTAATCTCATTTGAATGCAGGACAATAGAAGCTGGAATTAAGTTATAGAAGTTAGGAGCTATTTTAGCTGCCCAATTTCAGAAATAAATCATAGAGTTGGTACAGTTTCTGTATAAGTTATATACCCCAACAAGTTAGTAGTGCCATGGATCACCCTTAGAGGAGCACCATCTCCTATCATTAGTTTACGAATCTGAGGGATGACTCCGATTGCAAACCCAACAATCTTTACCACAGAAAAAAAAGCACAAGTGAGTCAATTTGTCACCAAATTAGTGCTCATTGAGCAACAAAAACGTATTTGAAACGCAGCAAAAGGCAGTGCTGAAAGGTCATACCGCTCCAATAGTTGAAGGGGCAAATATCGTTTTCAGATTTAGAATTTGAAACATTCTCACTAAACAGTTCTTGGATTTACTCTGAGGTTCTATCTGCCACGACAAACGACAGTAATATGCTGAGTCAGAAATAAGGTAAATATCACATTGCCCAAAGCACGTTATGTTATCAGACTATCAATATGAACTCTACATCCAAATTTTATCAGATGATCGATTGGTAGTTTAGATTGATAGTCTTGTAACATAACATGCAAGACTGTTTGGCAACAAAACAATTTGTTCATTATTGAACAGATCTGAAATGGTTTGAAGTACATAAACACAATCAGAGAGCATTAAATCATGCAAATTAATAATCAAGTTTAGAAGCTTAGAGTCTTGTTGAGATATAGTACAGGGCAGTGCACACTGATCGGCATTGTCCGCCACTATCCCATATTCCTTGGAAGAAAGCAGAGGCTCAGTGCAACTTACTTGGTTTGATTCGGAGGGTTCCTTCAAAGACTGGGGGGAGTCTTGGGTACTCCTCTTTGAAGATATCCTCACAATGTTATACACATAGGACCAAAGGTAAATGGCTCCTATCTGAAGAACAAAAGACACAAACCAGATAAAGAAACATCAATTCATAATACTATTGAGATCGAAGAAGATGACGAAGAAGTGTACTACTTACTGCCATTGAAAGTGATGCATAAGCCATTCCATAAGTGTGACAGACATCAGGAACTCCAAATGGGCTTCCCTTTTCTTTACAGACTGCTGGGATTATAATGAGGAGCAAGTTCCCCAAATTTCCTAGTCATATCAAGTCAGGTGAAGTTAATCATTGGTACGAATTAATATTCCGAAATCTGAAAGCAAATTTAAAATTACCAGCCGCACAGCATCCCAAAATGAGGCCTCGGAGATGTGGAGGTGGTCTTGCTAATTGGATGAGTATCCATCCAAGTACAGAACCAACAATGAAGGTGATTAGGATGTTCACAGGCATAAACCACCTTCATGAATAATTAAATACACAGAGTCATATGCACCATACTTAAAACACTAATCACTGAAAGTTTTGAGATTAACTAAACAAAGGATTTGAACTCACAGTTTAATCATACCGTCATATGTAATGGTCTGGGCAACGTTAGTTCCCACCAGAGCTGGACTGAATACATAAAATACAACCTGTTCACAAACACAACAATTGTACTATGTCTAAAATTAACCAGGGTAAATCTACATAATCCCATTACCAAAAGTATAAGTCTTTTTTAAGGAACAAAAAAAAAAAAAAAAAAGGGTTACGGTGTTCAAGTTCTTCCTGGTTTCTTCCCCCAGAATATTAACGCGCTCAAGTGCAAGATAGGAGCCAAGTGCAGTGATCAAGAGGACTTTCAAGACCGGAATCGAGGCGGTGATGAAGAGCTGCAGAAGCGCCATTGCTGAAACTTACAAGCTCTTCACCCCTCTCACTCAGAAACCAAAATGGGCTTCAACCTCCTACTTCCTACTTCCTCTCCTTCGCGTATAAATATACAGAAATTTGAGGACTACAGGAAACCCATACAGTTATATTTATGTACATTTAGTATGGTACTAGCAAATTGAGCCGCGCGATGCTGCGGGTTTGTTTTTTGTCAAGTTTAATATATAATAGATGAATACTCGTAATCTAAAATGTCGGTGCAGGTGTCCTGGCGCTGGGATACCACTGCATGGGTGTGTGAGTTACTAACAACTAACCCGATCAAAAAAAAAAAAAAAAAAAAAAAAAAAAAAAAAATATCGGCGCTACTTAGAATATAATTTGTTTTTTTTTTTTTTTTTTTTTTTAAGGAAAGACGACAGACTATATTAAATGATAACAGAAGTTACATGGAGCGATGCAAAAGCATCGAAATAAAACAATAAAGAAAAATGAGATGCACATACGCATCTATTAGAAAGAAAAAACAATAAAGGATAATAAGATGCACAGACGCATCTAGAATGAAAGGTAACCAGGATGTGACTTGATGTCGAACGACATCGCTGCACTGCACATGTCACAAAAGCAGTGTAAATGTAATAGTAACCGTAACAGTAACCGGTGATAGGATCACCTAGGAGAGGTGATTCGCCCACCAGGAGTTCGAAAGTACCCGAGGGTGTCAGAAACTCGAAAATTAGCAAACGAACTCCTAAGAACCAGAACCAATACCATATCAATATGAGCAGCTGTCTCGGATCCAAGATCTGGATTTGTAAGCGACCAGGATCCCAAATACGGATCCAAATCCGGCCCGAGCCCAAAGTCAAGTCTGCCAAAGCAACCTTGACAAAGGCCCAAGCCCATGTGAATCTGATAAGGGCACCCAAGCTCATGGGCACCCTAGCAGCAGCTCCTCTCCGGGCACCCGAGAGCCTCCGCACCCAAACACCACTGATCAGAGGAGCCGCACCGATATCCCCGCCTGAAATCCACCGGAGAAGGCTGATCCCACCCTCGTCACCACGACGCCAAATACTTTCACCGGCGCTGCCCTCCTTGGCCCAGATCCTGTTTCGAAACAGGATTGTGAAGATGCTCCGCCATACCCCATTCCCTCTCAGATCGAAGGGGCTCTGACTAGCCAAGCCTGAACTTGACAAACCCCATGCCAGCAGCTCCACGCCACCACGATGGGCGAACTCGAGTTCCTCGCCCAACCACCTCGCCGCCATCCCAAAACTCGATTTCAGTCGAGCCCGGCTTGGCCGGAATCTCAGCGCCGTCCCAACAACCTGGTCCATTTGAAAGCGCCCTCGCCGCCATCCGTGGGGGACGGACTCCAGCCGAACCAGATCCAATCCTGGCTCAGTCGAATCCGTGAACCGCCCTGGATCCCAAGTCTTCCAACCACCAGCAATCCCCAGATCAGTTGGCAGCCGACCGGAGTTCAGCCTCAAACCTCGATGTGAACCAAATGGAGAAGGAGAAGGAGGAAGAGACCCTGATCTCGACGTCAATGAGAGAAACAAAGAGACAGGAGGGACGGACTGAACCGTACTCGATAGCTGCGGCCCCATGGGAAGGGACGGAATTTTTCTCCATCGAAGATGGAGGCAGGTACAGAGACGCTTGGCCATGGCCGGCGCTCTCAAAAACCCTAGCAGAGAGGGCTACTAGAATAGCAGAGTAGTGTGTTAGAGAATAATTTGGTTTATTTTGCATTTCAATTGCATAGTTGTCAATACCTTTTTATTCTTGCTGCTTTTTCTTGAGGTGTCAAAGTTTGTTTTTTTTGTTAATAATAGATTAGCAACAAATGAGATACAGCAAACAACAAACTTTTTCCATGATTTGTAGAAATTTACAAATACAAAATAGAATCGATTTCCCTTAAAAAAAATTATAAAAAAAAGGAAATAAAATTAAAAGGACATATGGCTGAATTGTCAAAAAAAAAAAAAAAATGTCTGAACTGTAATTTCAATTAAAAGCCGGGGGCAAAACCGTCACTTCACTGTTATATGAACAGTGTGACCACATTTAGTATATGTATAATTTCCAAACTATATTTAATATGGTATTTAAAAATATATTATAATAGTTAATTACTTTGTCCACTTATGTAATATAATTTATCAACGTGAATATTTATACGCAAAGGAGAGGAGGTAGAAATGTAGAATATGTCATCTGAATGTATTTGGTACAAATACATCCTTACAAGTTGACATCAATTAATGTATATTTAGCTACATAATAAGAATATAATAATATGGTTAATAATTATTTGAATCTAAGACAGGTATATAAAATAATAAATTACATATAAGTTATTGACAAAAAATGACCTAACATGCAAATACATCCTTTAAAGATTGAATTAAATATATAAGGACTAAAATCTTACAAATAAAGATAATTTGCTCATGAGTTAATTTACTTTTTTATCCTTAACTACTTTTTTTGACTTCTAATCCCTTTACATTACTTTTTTTTTTTCTGAGAATAATCTCTTTATGTTACTTTGTTGTCATGTGTCAATAAGACATTTACAATTCTAACATTCATGCATAGATAATTAAATCTTAATTATTTTCTTTAATCCAAACTCTTTTTCGTTCAAATCATGCTGCTTGCTACTACATTTGTACTAGTATTATGCTACTGCACTCGTCATCGCCTAATCCTGCTACTGCACTAGTTCAATCCTGCTACTGCACTCGCTGCACTCATACTCATACTCATCGAATTCTGCTACTGCACTTGTACTCGTGTTATGTTACTGCACTCGTCATCGCCAAATCCTGCTACTGCACTAGTTCAATCCTGCTACTGCACTCGCTGCACTCATACTTGTCCAGTTCTGCTACTGCACTCGTCATCGCCTAATCCTGCTACTGCACTCGTCCAATCCTGCTACTGCACTCGCTGCACTCATACTCGTCCAGTTCTGCTACTCGTGTTCAGCTACTACACTCGTCATCGCCTAATCCTACTACTGCACTCCTCCAATCCTGCTACTGCAGTCACCATCTCCTAATCCTGCTACTGCCCTCGTACTCATGTTCTGCTACTGCACTCGTAATCGCCTAGGGCAGCCATCAGATGCTCACATATGTCATCTCTCCTCTTTTCCGTGTGTAGCAAATTTCTGAAATTATATGTTATCGGGTGTTAGAAACTATTCTGATGTATAACCAATAGTTAGGAACGATACTATTTTATTGCATCATGATTGCGTAATTTCAAAAACTAGTCTTTTATCAGTCACTGAAGTGAAAGTCAGGGCAATAAATCCTTACTAAGAATACAATCCTAGTTGACATAATTTGTCCCAAAATTTAACATGTGAACAAAAAAAACGTCAATCCATATCAACTATACACTAAGCAACATGCATAATCAGGAATTTCCAAGAAAGCGACAACGGGCTGATCAAAAGTAAAACATGATTAGACAACTCTTCTGCTTATTTGCCAACCTAATTCATTGTATCATGCTAATGGGAATAAGTAACTAGCTCCAACACAATCCACCATCTAAATTCAATGTATTAAGACTTACTAACAATCCTGAAAACTACCCAACCACAAATTATACTTGTACTAATGGCAAGAGTTCCTGATTATGCAAATTCATACACAGAGAACAAAAAAATGAATCAAATGATAATAAACAATAACACCAAAACACCAATTTCAGAAGGATCAATCCTTGTATACAAAAAATTACAAGCAATCAGTGATGAAGAACATGTCCAAAACCCTCCCATCTGGGTTTGGCATCACTTTCACTCTCTGAATAAGCATCTCAAGCTCACACAGCACTTCAGTAACATCTACACAAAAATCAGCAACACCTTTCTTCATTACTCAAAAACCAATGAAACAAAACTCCAACAAAACAAAAACGCCAACTATCCTCATCATGCAGTGAGCCTCTCTGGTCAAAGCATCAAAACTTCAAAAGGTAAACCGGCGATGGCGAGGGAGCACTAGACTGAAATATTGAGATAAACCTTATAGAAACACGAAGACGGACATGCGGAGAGAAACCGCTCCTTCAAGCTCTCCCAATCCACCTTCATTGAGCTCTGATTCGCCACCACCCACAACACTATGTATCACCACTTCCCGTCCGTCGTGAAATCTATACCCCCAAAATCCAAATAAAAAACCACACAATCTCATAATACAAAAAACCAAAGAAGCTTCAATTTCAAATTTGGATTACTGATTACCTCCTTTGGTAATGCAAAGCCCGAATTGAAACACGATTCTGTAGAGGCTGCAGCCGAGGCCGAGCTCGTCAGGATAATTGATGGTGGTCCGCCGTCATTTGGTCGCCGAAAACGGAAATTTCGGTCGGGTCTTCTTCCGGGTCGCTGGGTCTCAAGAATGGGTCGAGCTGTCTTGATGTTTATCTGTTTTGGGGTTTTCGTTTTAGGGTGTTAGTATTGGGTCAGTGACTCAGTGGCATACGCGTAAATATTTCATCAAACTGAGCATTTTTGTCATTTTTCATTAAAATTGACTTGCATCATTTGACTTTTAGTCCTGGGCTCATGTCCTTATTTGTATAAATTTTTTTTAAAGTGAGTTTTCTGTGTTTACATCTTTGGTCATGTGCTACTATGTAATTTTCTATTTATAAAATGGGTGTTTTACCGGTGGCTTCCGGGGGTATTCACGTTGAGACCAAAGGTTTTGAGCAACCAATCCGACAGAACAACTCAAAAGATAAAGAAGCATCATTAATTTCTTTCCACTAGAAATATTCTTGTTATTGCTTCTTATGAGAACTCTACAATTATATGGTATTCCCAAAACTGATTTCTAATCGATTTAATTGGAATAATGGAAAATCGGAAAGTAATCGGAACCAATCAATTAAAAGGATAAGTTCCAATTGAAAGAGGGATTGCCGTTGGGAATGAAATTCTACTTGCTTTCTTTTACAAAAAATCTTTCACAAAAAATAGTGAGCGGAATGGCCAGATCTGAACTACCCTCAACTGTTTGTGTAGCCATAATATTTTATATTCATTAAGATCTGTTGACTTCGATTAATGAATAGATTAATAAAAAGAAACATAATGTTTTGACCCTGATTATTAATATATTCTTCCCTTTAAAATAACTAGTTTAGCATGAAGTAATACTAGATTTTATACATTATTTGGAAAAGTCATTTTTTAAAGGGTCTTATATTTATTTCATACTTTATATAATAGAAATATAATAATATGACTGAGAAAAGCGAGCGATGTGGAAACAATGGTATTTCGATCATTTAAATTGTCTCATTATTTTACCCCTTCAAATATAACTGAGGTGGTTAATAATAAACAAGTAATATTTCAATACAATTTGGCCTAGCCTTCATGCTACCACATTCCCTTTTCAAGGCAAAATACCAAGCTCAGAGGGGCGTATGAAATCAACAATCCTATAAAGAGACGTATTAGTCAAGAGTTATTGCTCTATTTGTTCATCTATTTTATAATTCCATATTCTATATGAGGAAAACAAAGAAAGAAAACTAAAGTAAAACATAATGGACTGCGCACTTTGAAGTTGAGAGTTGAGACTCGAGCACCTCCACCGTTCATTTGTCTAGTAATCATTCACCCTCTAAGTGATAATCAACATCACCCCACAAGAAAATGATGCGTCTCAAGAGGAAAACTCCCACTCAAAAGGGAAATGATTGCAATATATTATCTCCCCTTTATTTAGAATTGGATTTCACATAAAAAACAACTAAATTCTCTCATCCATTCAAAATTTTGTCTCACACGATAGGGGCAAGTATTTGAACTATAAAATTCTTCATGAGTTTATTCTCATTCATATGATCTTCATTCCATTTTTTGATGATGGAAATAAAATTACAAGACAAAACCTCTACAGCAACCTAAATTGAGAACATTGAAATGGAAGGCATTGAGGATATTTGGGGGTAGATTATTACTCCAGCTCCAATCTGATGGCCAAG
This sequence comes from Rosa rugosa, assembly GCF_958449725.1. Classification (NCBI taxonomy): domain Eukaryota; kingdom Viridiplantae; phylum Streptophyta; class Magnoliopsida; order Rosales; family Rosaceae; genus Rosa; species Rosa rugosa. The sequence goes on from NC_084823.1 coordinate 29,352,685, forward strand.
ATTAGCCAAAGCATCTGCCACGAAATTGGCTTCCCTCCAGATATGATTGAATTCAATACTTTGAAACTGACTGGCTAAGAATTTTATATCATGCACCAAAGTACTGATCCGCGAAGATGTGTGTGGATTTTGTTGTTGATACAATCAATAAGAATTTTTGAGTCTCCTTTAACTTTAATTCTTGAAGGACCATGCAACGCAGCATCTTGCAGATAAGCTTATAGAGCAAGGTTTTCAGCACATAGCACATTAGACAAGCCTAAATTCTTAGCAGAAGGAATAACCGTAATCCCTCGATCATTTCTAATAATAAAACTAGCAGCAGCTTAATTGCTATTGTAAACAGAGCCATCAAAATTTAATTTAACAAACTCAGAGGGAAGGGAATTCCATTTAATTATCTGAAAGTTTTTGGAAGCATTTTGTACTGAAGACACGGGCAGATAATGAATGTAGCATAGTAGCTGCAGGAAAAGCTATTTGTATAGCATCTTTCTGGTTGTATAGCTATTTGTATTGTAGATAAGAATGAACTATCTTCATTCAATTTAAATAAACATGACATACAAGTAATTCATGTTATTTTACTTCTTTTTTACCGTAAACAACCACAAAATATGTTTTTCTGTCCATATTTATCCGATAAGCTCTCTTAATTGAGGTGTACGTATTGACACAATACATATGGTCCCTAGGACTAATGGCGTTGGAATAGCATCACCATGGCCAAAAGTGGTGCCATGGTGTCCAACCCCTATACCCTTAACGTCATGACTCCTTTGGTCATGTATTCGCCAATTTTGGCAATTACCTGATGCGGCTGAAATAGCCTCACTATTTAACCCTGCAAAATGTAGTTGTCAGTATAGGATAAGCAAGGATCGTGCCAAAAATTGATACGGCTGAAATAGCCTCACTATTTAACCCTGCAAAATGTAGTTGTCAGTATAGGATAAGCAGGGATCGTTCAGTCCGGGGATTGTAGGGTACACCTACACAAAAAGGTCAATTGAGAAATAAAAGAATAAAATGGGGGTTTTGAAATTTGGTTCCTAATCAACTTAAAGTAAAAAAAAAAACAAATAAAACTATCTACAATGATAGACTTCTTCACACTCAAATCAGAATTTTCAAACCATGTCAACATGCAATGAATTGTTTCAATCTATACAACCTAAAATAGTGCCAACACTAAATATCAGAAATGAATTCGAAGTACAAGTCTGAAGAGATCGAGCACCACATTAATTCTTCTTTTTAATCTCCTAAGTTAGGAAAAGTCCATAACTTAAAATATTTCATATAAAATATTACGTTAATACTGAAGAGCATCCATCAACATTAAATATGAATTATTAATTGCAGTTAGAATTCTGAATTCAAACAAGTATGCATCCATAAGAAGTTACAAACGCACAAACATGTAGCATATAATCTCGACCATTGTGCATAGCCTTTACCACTTTAATTTCTGCCCTAAAACGATTAGGTGAATTAGAACACAAATTTGGCTTTATTAACCTGCAGATTAACATCATTATTCAACCAAAATCATATGCTTAAAGATATAAAAGGATGGCACAAAATCAGATTGTAGAGATATCATAAACAACTCAAGAACATAAAGAAATGAATCTGAAAATTACTAGCATAAACTCGTTCTTAACAAAAATCCGACTCCAATAACAAAGTTCATAAACGAAATCTGAAATTCAATACTAAAGAGTATGAAAACAGAAATAAGGGTAATGGATTACACTTTTTGATCTTCAAGGAAGCTTGGAGAACGTCAAGAGAACACACAGCTAGGCCTTCAAGAACACGATCAGCCTTGGAGAAGTCCTAAAGCTCTTCACGGCAAGAGGTTTTTTCTGAATTTTGGAGAGGGTTTTGGAGAGAAGAGAGCTAGGCTAATGAACTGAATTTTGCGTGAAGAAGTGATGATTTTGGCTTCAAGAATTGCTGCTATTTATAGTGGAATCCTCCTCTCTTGTGATGCAATCATGGCCATCATCTAGATGTGATTTCTCCTCCAAATTTCCTTGATTTTCTCATGACAAAGTCATGAAATTTCTGATCTCTTTTCCCTTAATATATTTCCTGGATATCTCTGGAGTTAATCATGCAATGCTCCTTCGTTTCCTTGAATAGTGATCATATACATCCCTTATTCCTCTCCTTTGAATTGCACTAATTTCTTCTTGAAAAAATTGTGCACACAACGAACTCCTATAATCAAGAAAAATCAGAATTTAATTAGAGTTATAATCAATAAAAAAATAAGATAATTAGGAATAAATATTGACTATAAAAACTCCCCTTTTATCTCCCCATGAATTCCTCCTTATTTTTGTGCTTCATCTTATCCTTCAAGTTTCCTTGATTTCATCACTCAAGAGTTCTCAATGGGATGGACTCTCTTTAAAACAAGAAAATCAGAAATAGGAAAGTTCAAAAGAAGATAGTTCCCGAAAACAAAATAGGAAATATTTCCTAAAATGAAAGAAGAAAGTTTCCTAAAATGACTTATCCTTCATTTACACTCATTTCTGCTCTTTTTTTTTTTACCTCTTTTCTCCATTTCCGACCATGAAGTACCTAAAAACAGAAACTATGTTATAGTTAGTAATTTTAAGAGAATAACGTAGCCAAATGAGGGAAAATACATATTAAAAACGTCACATTTTATACTCCTATCATTACATTCTTGAGAAGGTAGATCATATGGATCATATCGTCCATGGCTACCTCTTCTAGCCATTGAATGGTGCTCATGGTAGCTGTTAACGTTAGTGATCCGTGGGATCTCTAGTTAGCTTAAGTGAGAGAGAGAGAGAGAGAGAGAGTGACACAAGCGAAGTATAGTGGTTCACCTCCCGCCTTAGCGGGAGACTACGTCCACTTGAAAGCTTAACTAGTGTGTGTCGAGCCTTGCGGCCTAACAAGATTACAAAGTGTGTTGTAATGGGATCGTGTTTAAGTGGGAGGAGGCATTCCTTTTATAGGTGAAGGAAGCCATCTCCTTTACATGGTTTTCGATGTGGGACAAGCAAACAACTATTCTAGTATAGAAATGCATATTGTGGAGGCAACTTGGCAAGGCCGGAAAGGTGGCTTCCCGGCGACGGATTTGCGACTTCCGGATACCGTAGCGTAGCTTGAACATAGGGCTACAAGATGCAAGTAGCGGTTGGGCCTCACCATGGCTTGTGGGTGTCCCAAAGAGGGTGTTACTTATGCTTGGTGAGATAGCAAATACTCCATATTGTTGGAGGTATGTACAAGTCCCCGAAGTCCCCAAGTAAGAGGAGCTTCTTGGTTGGGGAGTTATAAACATGAAGTTACCAAGCATAAGTAAGCGGGCGGCACGGAGCCCCTACAAGTCCCCGAACTCCGTAAGCAAGAAGGGACTCGTTTAATCCTGCACAATGAGACAAAAAGAAACGCGCGTATGTAGAATGCTTGTTGTATTGGTTACCGTTCGTATTAATGGAATGCGAAAAGAATTCGATTTGTAGTGAGCAACAAATGGTAGAAGAATTCAATATTCCATTAATGTGTATGAACATGTAAAATGTTGGTAGTTGTATATGTGGATCATATGGTCATATAACACGCACAATAGATAGTGGCAAGTGTAATGGGTGTCCATATAAAATTGTGGGAGTAGTCCCGGTGAAAGAGTATGAAGTGTTTGTGAACTTGGGGCTTAAGTAAAACATGTTGGACATGATCGAGCAAGTTGGGTGCAGTTGAGCAAGTTGGGTGTAGTTGAGTGTGTAGGCGCTGTGCGAGCATGCGGGGCGTGGCCCAAGCGCAAGTCGTGGCCATACTCGATACCCAAGCGAGTCGCAACCCGAGCAAGTCGTTTATCCGAGCATGTTTTAACTAAGTCGTAAGTGTCACAAGCTTTTAGATGAATGTCACATGAAAGTGAATTTAAGCATGTATGTGTGTAGCATGTACTTGTAGTAAAGTTGCTAATAACATTTTGTAGGCATGCTTAAGGGTCATGGAGACATGTATAGACATGGCAATAGCTCTAATTGAAAGAGCGTAAAGGAAGATATAGTTACTTATCTTATGCCAATTTGGAGCAAGTTGGAGTTGGAATTGATTAAGTGCCCAAATTATGTTGGAGTTGTCCTAGCCTCGCTAGCAGCGGAATATGTCGCCGCCGGACTTGCTATCGGAAAATGTCGCCGCTGGACCCGCTAGCGGAAAATGTCGCCGCGGACACGCTGGCGGAAGATGTCACCGCAGGACTCGCTTAGCGGAAAATGTCGCCGCTGTCCTGCTAGCGGAAAATGTCGCCGCTGGACATGATGGCGGAAGATGTCGCCGCTAGACTCGCTTAGCGGAAAATGTCGCCGCTGGACTCGCTTGCCTCGCTGGAGGAATATGTCGCCGCGGACTCGCGAGCGGAAAATGTCGCCGCTGGACCCGCTAGCGGAAAATGTCGTCGCTGGACCCGCTAGCGGAAAATGTCGCCGCTGGACCCGCTAGCGGAAAATGTCGCCGCTGGACATGCTGGCGGAAGATGTCGCCGCCGGACTTGCTTAGCGGAAAATGTCGCCGCTGGACATGCTAGCCTCGCTGGAGGAATATGTCGCCGCCGGACTCGCTAGCGGAAAATGTCGCCGCTGGACATGCTGGCGGAAGATGTCGCCGCCGGACTCGCTTAGCGGAAAATGTCACCGCCAGACATGCTAGCCTCGCTGGAGGAATGTCGCTGCGGACTCGCTAGCGGAAAATGTCGCCGCTGGACTCGCTTGCCTCGCTGGAGGAATGTCACCGCGGAAACGCTGGCGGAAGATGTCGCCGCCGGACCTGCTTAGCGGAAGATGTCACCGCCGGACATGCTAGCCTCGCTAGAGGAATGTCGCTGCGGACCCGCTAGCGGAAAATGTCGCCGCTGGACATGCTGGCGGAAGATGTCGCCGCCGGACTCGCTTAGCGGAAAATGTCACCGCCGGACATGCTAGCCTCGCTGGAGGAATGTCGCTGCGGACTCGCTAGCGGAAAATGTCGCCGCTGCCTCGCTGGAGGAATGTTGCCGCGGACACGCTGGCGGAAGATGTCGCCGCCGGACCTGCTTAGCTGAAGATGTCACCGCCGGACATGCTAGCCTCGCTGGAGGAATGTCGCTGCGGACTCGCTAGCGGAAAATGTGGCTGCTGGACCCGCTAGCGGAAAATGTGGCCGCTGGACCCGCTAGCGGAAAATGTCGTCGCTGGACATGCTGGCGGAAGATGTCGCCGCCGGACTCGCTTAGCGAAAAAATGTCGCCGCTGGACACGCTAACCTCGCTGGAGGAATATGTCGCCGCGGACACGCTGGCGGAAGATGTCGCCGCCGGACTTTCTTAGCGGAAGATGCCACCGCCGGACACGCTGGTGGAAGATGGCGCCACTGGAATCGCTAGAGGAAAATGTCTCCGCCGGTCATGCTAGCGGACCAAAAGTTCAAGGCCAAAAGTTCAAGGTACGTGACGAAGCCTTTGTGTTGGCTTCCCACAGACGGAGCCAATGTTAACGTTAGTGATTCGTGGGATCTCTAGTTACCTTAAGTGAGAGAGAGAGAGAGAGAGAGAGAGTGACACAAGCGAAGTATAGTGGTTCACCTCCCGCCTTAGCGGGAGACTACGTCCACTTGAAAGCTTAACTAGTGTGTGTCGAGCCTTGCGGCCTAACAAGATTACAAAGTGTGTTGTAATGGGATCATGTTTAAGTGGGAAGAGGCATTCCTTTTGTAGGTGAAGGAAGCCATCTCCTTTACATGGTTTTCGATGTGGGACAAGCAAACAACTATTCTAGTATAGAAATGCATATTGTGGAGGCAACTTGGCAAGGCCGGAAAGGTGGCTTCCCGGCGACGGATTTGCGACTTCCGGATACCGTAGCGTAGCTTGAACATAGGGCTACAAGATGCAAGTAGCGGTTGGGTCTCACCATGGCTTGTGGGTGTCCCAAAGAGAGTGTTACTTATGCTTGGTGAGATAGCAAATACTCCATATTGTTGGAGGTATGTACAGTAGCCATCTTGAGGCCAACTATATTCTCTATTCACAAATTCGTGGATGTGCCTTTCAACACATGCCATTGCTCCAATTAGCTAATGGGAATTTGTGATACGTCCTTCGTTGATTAAGATTCGATAAAATTCAAAGAATCTTAATCTAGTGATGGGGAAGGTAGTTAGGGTTTTCTCAATCAGTTGTTCTTCTGTGATAGTTTTTCCACAGGCATGCATCAATGATCTGATGCGGAGAGCTTCCGAACAATATTCCATAACTCTGTCAAAGTTGGAGAAGCGGAGATTATTCCATCGTGCTTCTAAGTTCGGAAGATTGTGAATGTTGTTAAAACGTTCACGAAGAGCTACCCAAAGGCTTCTAGTGCTATCCTTATTCATGTACTCAAACTGGAGTGTCATCTCCATGTGGCGCTTCATCAAGGTAAGTGCCTTGGAATTATCTATCTCAGTTTAAGAGTCTTGAGCAATTCCTTCAGAATAGTGCTCTTGGATTGTAGGCAATAGATCAAGGGCAATAAGGTGGAGCTCAACATTATGAGCCCACATGAAATATCCCGTGCCCGTAGAATCCAATGGAGTAAAATCGAGTTCGTTCAAGTTTGACATCCTAAAAAGGGAAAACAAGAATGGATTAGTTTCGGAGTTAAAAACTTCCACGACAACTAATATAAGATTTCCGAGCCTCAATGCTACCAAGAAATCGATTTCCAAGAATATTTGGATTAAACCGAAACAATGATGTTTATATGGTCAATTTCGATGCTAAACAAACGCTCTTAGTCCGTAGCTTACGAACGCTCTTAATTTGTATATAGCGTCAACTCCCCACGGTTCCACTTTAAGAATCGAACCCATGTTACAAGAAAGGTGGGATGTAGAAGAAGGGAGGTTGCAAGTCCCCGAGGAAAAAGAAAGAAATTTAGAGATAGAAAGCATGAACTTTAATATAAAAACTTACTTGGATTTCTTTCTTGTTCTTCTTCTTGGTCTTGATCTTGAACTCGAAGATGATGGCACACGGGTGTGTAGGAGGAGGAGGACTTGCGGCGATGGAGGTGGTGCACAACCAAGGGTGGTGTGCACTGGTTCCTAGGCTTTGGGGTTCTAGGGTTTGATGTTGAGCAGCAGGATGCTTTGTAGAAAGAATTTGGCTTCTGATTTCAAGGTTAGGGCTCGTGCTGATAACTTGTTTAAGAATAAAGGATTCGAGAGAGATTGTAGAGAGAATTGCGTGTATTCATTGATAATAGGACCCCTATATATAGGGATTATAAAGTACATAATCTTGGAGTACAAGGATTCATATTACTATTATAGAACTAAACCTAATTTGACAAGGCACACCAAATGTCAACATTCTTCAACATCTCCATTTATAATTGAACCCATCGATCACAATTCCACATGAAGCAAAACAAATGAAAGACAATTCCCTTCATTCCAATACCATAATAGCACCCAACTCCCTAACGACGGAAAAACTGTCTCATCAAAGTGAGAATCCATAAATCTAGCGGTAAAGAGATCGCCTCTCAAGTGTTCTATATAGCGGACTTGTAGTTGAAGATTTATATCCAACATAAATATGTATGCATTCGTTGTTAATGACCCATTTTGATGCGCTGTGGCGGCGCTATTAGCACATAAACCGCGCACTCAAATATGCGTAAGTACGAGATAGCAGATTCAGACATAGTCACTAGCTGTAAAGCAAAGAAAGGTGAGTGGCGGTGGGTCGTAGAAGAATTAGCATAGCTGCATGCGATATTGCATACTCCAAGCGGAAATATTGGTGCGCATTACCAATGTCCGGGTTACCATCATAGTTGTTTTATAGTGGCTTTTTTTCGAGACCATTTGGGTATGTACATGGAAATATATTGCCTAGCTAACATCAATCCCCAATGATATGCAATAGTCATCGAAAGTCTTCGATGTAAACTCTCCAGCATTATCAAGTCGAATTGACTGAATGGGATGATCCGGGTAGTAAGCCCGTAGCCATATGATATGGGCCAGGAGTTTATCATAACCAGCCATACGAGTGGACGATAGCACGACATGTGACCAGCGTGTCTACACATCAACCAACACCATGAAATATCTAAACGATCCGCAAGTTGGTTGAATCGGTCCACAAAATCCCCTTGGATTCTTTGTAAGAATGAAATTATTTTCTTAGTGTCCTTTTCATAGGATGATCTCGATCAAAAAGAGCAGACTTTATAGAACGAAAGATAGGCCTTATAATCAACCAATAAAGATTTTGGTTGAGCCACAATGTCACAATTGACTGGAGAAGTAGAGAGAGGAGGCAAGGAAGCAACCTTTGCCATCAAAGCCATGCTTGGGTAGTAGAAGGTAGGCGGCGCCAGCGTTAGCCAGCCGGTGGTGCACGGTGGAGGCGCTCTAAGGTGCAACAGCGGGTGACTTTCTCTCCTTTAATCAATTTTTGATCTTTACTTCTCATCGTTCTGAAGAAAGGATGTCCGTGTGAAGTCTTTAGTATTACGGATCATCATATCATGACCTGAGTGTCCCAAATGGTCATGCCTAAAGCCTATATGTGTCGGTGTCCCAAATGTCATCTCTTATGACGTCATTGGACTTAATTACTCGAATAGTGGTTATATAAAACCTACTAGAACGACACATAAGCTTCTCTAATACTCGTTTTCGTCTGTAGTCGTTAAAGGTAATGCAAAGGAACTTATGTTCGTTCTCACTATGTGTTTCCACATAAAAACCACTGGATCTAATATCTTTAGAATAATAAAGTTCGAATTAAAGAATCGACACTTTATTAATAAGGGAGAATTTTTCAAACAGTACCTGAACTAAAGGTCACTGTGAATTAAGGTGCCTAACTTTACACTAACTACACTTTGGTACCTGGACTATATAACTCGACACACTTTTGGTACACGCCGTCAATAACTCCGTTAGTTGGCATGCCACCTGGAATATTTTCAAGGGTAAAGTTGTCTCTTCAGATTTTTACTTAATGCACCCATCTCTCTCTTTCTCTCCTACTCTGGGCACCCATCTCTCTCTCTCTCCCTGACTGTTTGCTGTCTTCTTCATCTGTTCTCTTTTTTACTCAAGGTGAAGATTTTTTTTTTGTTATCTGTCTCTTCAGATTTTCAAGGGTGAGATTCAACATACAACATCCACTAGATAAAACACAGACAATAATCACTAACCCACATCGAAAATCGCAAAATGGCAAATTCGTAATCCCCAAATTGAAACAATCTGCAGCTCTAGTTTCTTCCCAAGTCAAGGCTCGAATTTGCCTGAACAACGGCGATCGAGTAGTCACTGGACGCGTGAGGCTTCAAGTCGGTATGCCAAAGCAACCCATCACCGCCGCTGGACCCAATTCTCACCCCAAAATACCGCTCTAACGGCCTCAAAATAGTGCGCAACATCATGTATCAAACTGGGTTTCTTTGTCTGAATCGAAAGGTTCGTTCTGGGTTTGATGTAGTCGTCGTCGTTGGTTGGAATTTTTGGGTTTGGGAGAAATTTAAAGGACAGAAATAACAGAGCAAAGTTGTGGAAGAAGAATGTGTGAAGAAGAAAGGGGTTTAGGGGCATCGATCTTCACCTTCATGGTGCTTAAACGACATCGTCGTCTCAGTTTGGATGGACGGCGACCGTCACGAGACCCGGCCGGAGTGTTTTTCGTCTTCTTCTTCGTCGTCTTGTTCCGAGTCAAGAGTACAACTCGCTCAAGCGCCGACTCTGTTGCAGGTTTGCTTCCACAAGGCCATTCGAGCCGAGCTCGCCGATCTCTGCCACGTCACTGCTACCGCCTTGGAAGGTGGATTCAGAGGACGCAGCTTTGTTCTCGAGGTCTTGTGATGGTTTGAGTTTGGAGCCAGTTTTGGCGTGGATGGTGATGGCGACTGAGGAGGGAGGTACGGATCGAATATATGCCGGGAAATTTTGTTAGCAGAGGACTGAGTCGAATCGGCTGCAGCAGGTTTGGCCTTGGCTTTTCCCTTCTTGGATGTGGAGATGGAGTTGAGGGAGAGAGAGTAAAACTACCAGACTACCCTTTAAAAAATGAATAATAACATAAGGTTAACGGTGTTATTGACGGCGTGTACCAAAAGTGTGTCGGGTTTTATTAATTCAGGTACCAAAGTGTAGTTAGTGTAAAGTTAGGCACCTTAATTCACAGTGACATTTAGTTCAGGTACTGTTTGAAAAATTCTCCCTATTAATAATAATAGCCAATGATTACATCAAAATTCATTGACCAAAAATCTAATCCAAAATAATAAAATCAAATGTAGACAAATAGTAATTACTCAATCCTTTCGAAAATGGAGGTTCAAACCCTCCTAGCGCCAAATGTTTCAGCTGTCTCGCAAGGGGTCTGATCCAGCTAAACACGGGGTGTATCGGTCTGTTACTGTCACTCTCGGTCTCACCTATTTGCAAGACAGACGAAGGTCAGAGGGAAGACCGGGTGTGCCGGCCTTCAACGCTTCGATGCCTAAGTCAATATCGTGTAAGATAATGATAATGGAAAGTGATAGTAAAATAGTTACCTCTTTGGGTTGTTGGAGATGACTTTAATGTAGCAGATTTGTGGGAGCTTGGTTTCGTTTCTTTCGGTGTGGGACACTCAGGGTTCCCGATATCGCCCCGAGGGGTATCGGGATCCTCGGCTGGGAGCTTACCTTGCTTGTGTATTGGCGATACGAGTCTTGTGCTTCCGATACTTGTGCCTAGGAGGTATGTGCATACCAACAAATCCAATTAAACATGACCAGGAAATTAAGAAGAGATGTCGGTGGAGCAAAGCTCGCGTAAGTACCTCTAATCTCAACTAGTTTCCTAGACATCATACTTAATTGGATGAGCCTAGTGGTGAAAAAGTCAAAACAATTGTCATTTATTGATTTAAGGCATAATTGTCATTACATAATTCTTGAAAAATAAAATATTATAACAAAAATCTGCGGCATTTTATCTTCATCGCCAGATTTTAAATTTTCCATAACTTGATCTCTTGATCACCATTGATCAGGTACTCCATAAAATACCATGAAGAGGATGCTCTCTTGATTGAGATGTATTGACACAATACATATGGTCTCTAGGACAATTGGCGTTGGAATAGCATCACCATGGCCAAAAGTGGTGCCATGGTGTCCAACCCCTATACCCTTAACGTCATGACTCCTTTGGTCATGCATTAGCCAATTTTGGCGATTACCTTCTTGAGAAGGTTATCATATGGATCATATCGTCCATGGCTACCTCTTCTAGCCATTGAATGGTGCTCATGGTAGCCATCTTGAGGCCAACTATATTCTCTATTCACAAATTTGTGGCTGTGCCTTTCAACACATGCCATAGCTCCAATTAGCTAATGGAAATTTATGATCCGTCCTTCGTTGATTAAGATTCGATAAAATTCAAAGAATCTTAATCCAGTGACAGGGAAGGTAGTTAGGGTTTTCTCAATCAATTGTTCTTCTGTGATAGTTTTTCCACAGGCATGCATCAATGATCTGATGCGGAGAGCTTCCGAACAATATTCCATAACTCTGTCAAAGTTGGAGAAGCGGAGATTATTCCATCGTGCTTCTAAGTTCGGAAGATTGTGAATGTTGTTAAAACGTTCACGAAGAGCTACCCAAAGGCTTCTAGTGCTATCCTTATTCATGTACTCAAACTGGAGTGTCATCTCCATGTGGCGCTTCATCAAGGTAAGTGCCTTGGAATTATCTATCTCAGTTTAAGAGTCTTGAGCAATTCCTTCAGAATAGTGCTCTTCGATTGTAGGCAATAGATCAAGGGCAATAAGGTGGAGCTCAACATTATGAGCCCACATGAAATATCCCGTGCCCGTAGAATCCAATGGAGTAAAATTGAGTTCGTTCAAGTTTGACATCCTAAAAAGGGAAAACAAGAATGGATTAGTTTCGGAGTTAAAAACTTCCACAACAACTAATATAAGATTTCTGAGCCTCAATGCTACCAAGAAATCGATTTCCAAGAATATTTGGATTAGACCGAAACAATGATGTTTATATGGTCAATTTCGATGCTAAACAAACGTTCTTAGTCCGTAGCTTACGAACGCTCTTAATTTGTATATAGCGTCAACTCCCCACGGTTCCGCTTTAAGAATCGAACCCATGTTACAAGAAATGTGGGATGTAGAAGAAGGGAGGTTGCAAGTCCCCGAGGAAAAAGAAAGAAATTTAGAGACAGAAAGCATGAACTTTAATATAAAAACTTACTTGGATTTCTTTCTTGTTCTTCTTCTTGGTCTTGATCTTGAACTCGAAGATGATGGCACACGGGTGTGTAGGAGGAGGAGAACTTGCGGCGATGGAGGTGGTGCACAACCAACGGTGGTGTGCACTGGTTTCTAGAGTTTTGGGGTTCTAGGGTTTGATGTTGAGCAGCATGATGCTTTGCAGAAAGAATTTGGCTTCTGATTTCGAGGTTAGGGCTCATGCTGATAACTTGTTTAAGAATAAAGGATTCGAGAGAGATTGTGGATTCATTGATAATAGGAGCCCTATATATAGGGATTATAAAGTACATAATCTTGGAGTACAATGATTCATATTACTATTATAGAACTAGGTTTAATTTGACAAGGCACACCAAATGTCAACATTCTTCAACATCCCCATTTATAATTGAACCCATCGATCACAGTTCCACATGAAGCAAAACAAATGAAAGACAATTCCCTTCATTCCAATACCACAGTAGCACCCAACTCCTATAGCTTGTCAACAATGGGCCTGCCTCCTATTTGGTGACACCCTTCTTCAGCAAAACTGGAGCCTTTTCCACCAAGTCTTTAGCGTCCTTTAGTCCCAAATCTGTTAATGTCCTAACCTCCTTTATGATCTTGATCTTTGCCGCTGCGTCAAACTTCTTGATCAAGTCCACCCGTTGAAGTTGGCTAGTGAAGACTATTCACTGCTTTTTGCCTTTCATTTCCATCCTTTTTCTTGACCAGTCAGATACTATTCACAAAAAGTCATCAAATGTCAGTTGGCAGGTCAAGAAATTGATCCAGAAAGTGACCCAGAGTGACTTTTTGTAAACAGTATCTGACTGGTCAAGAAAAAATGTGGAAATGAATGGCAAAAAGCAGTGAATAGTCTTGACCAGCCAACCTCAACGGGTGGACTTGCTCTTAAGCTCTATATCAAATGCTGTCTTCTCCACCACCTTAGAGTTTGTGGAGGCAGACCCAGATTCGGAAGATGTCGGGCCTATCCCTGAAACTGCGGGACCATATCGATTGAGGCCCATTTTTAGGCTGAAGAGGATGGAGTAGTCATGCCTCTCAATCTTTGTGAGGTCCAAGTTGTTGTCAGCAATGCGCTCAAGATTCTTGGACCGAGGCTCACTTGCTGCAGTGGCTGTGTAGAAGGTGGGAAAAAGACTGCACATAGAGGGAACATTTGTGGTTAAGGAAGTTCTGGAAAACCAGAAGGGTTGGGGTTTTGTGCGATAGGGATTCATTACCTAGCTGGACTACAAGAAAATCATTACATTTCCTGAAAGTCAGGTAGTTCAGTTTCCATATCGAAACATCATGACAGAGGCTCAAGTTATAGCAATGGTATACGTATATTGACATTCGTTACCTATCTCCCATATATACATAGGTATTCAAGATATCACTAGAACATGCAAGTCGCTTCTACAAATCATATTCATTATTCAGTAGAACATCTGGTGCACAAGAAAATGGATGCAAAACTTATAAAACCCATCTATTGTTACTAACCAGAATACCAGTGAACCAAAAGAAAATTCAAATTCTACACTAAAAGAGCAACAATAAAAAAAACAGTTAAATACTGCTTACTCCCTATACTTATAGGGTTTCATCGTTTCAGTCCCTGACCTTCGAATTTCACCTAAAAAGTCCCCGAACTCCCAATTTCCTCCCAATTGGTCCCTGCCGTCATAGGGATGAGTAAGAAAATATAGTGCATTTTTCTTACGGCCACCTTATGATTCGTTTTTCCCATTGAACCTAGTTTTTAGGATCTCTAATCACCGAGTTGGGTGTCCTCATATATGGTTGTGGGAGTGGTCAAATTCTGCTGGGCCCGCAATTAAGGCGATTAACTCCGTAGTTAGTATGACGTTAAATTTCAGTCATGAATGCGGCGATTATTACAACAATAACTATACACAATGATTACGATTATAATAGTACGCAATGAATGACCGTCGTAAGTACGCAATTATTAACCGTTATTAGTGCAGTAATAATTGTCATCATAAGTGTGTAAATAAATGCAGCCATAAAAGCAGAAATAATGGCGGCTTATTCCCCAAGTAAGTCATCGCCTATATAAAGGAGGCTCGACGTCCAGGTAAAACATCGAACTCCAGTTGAGACTTCTATACTCGACTCAGAAAAATACTGACTTAGGCATCGGAGGGTTTTCTGCAAGTACCTCCCCTCCTCGAGCCGATGGTCAAACTTCGAGTCAACTCTCCAAGGAATCTTCTCGATCGTTCCCGGTCAGCTCCCGCTCCAGTCAGCATTCATTGGTGAGTCAAAATCCTCTACGGAATTTTTCATCACCAACAAGTGGCGCCGTCTGTGGGAATACTGATGAATATTGTTGTACATACTGATGAATATTTCACCACTAAGGTTTGGCACTATCGGCTGGGGCCCGTAGGAGAACCCAGGCACCATACCATGGGCCGAGTTCACAACCCACCATGATGGTGCTCATCGGAGGCAACACCTCGAGCGCCAAGAGCCCCGGACTTGGCCAGCGCAGTCCATCTAATTACACCAGAAAGCTGATATAACGGCAAAGGGACAAGCCGCGTCCCACGTCGAAGAAATGGGGAACTCCTTTCCCATGCTCGAGTATAAAGGACCAATACAACTACCTTTTTGAAGGATTCAGGAGTTGGATCGGTACCCTGGCGGTATAACATTCTGCGTGAGGTACCCGGAGAAAGCCACTAGAAACAGTTGTTGATCAGATTCAAAGGGAAATTGGGGCAATTCCATGTCTCATGCTGAAAATGAATCTTCGCCTTGAGGAAAGAATCGAGGCGGCTAGGGCCCGAGGAAAGAATCGAGGCGGCCAGGGCCCGAGGAAAGATTTAGGGCGGCCAAGGCCCAAGGAACGATTCGGGGCGGCCAGGACAGCTAGGGCCCGAGGAAAGAATTGGGGTGGCCAGGGACTGAGGAAAGAATCGGGGCGGCCAGGGCTTGAGGAAAGAATCAGGGTGGCCAGGGCTTGAGGAAAGAATCGGGGCGGCCAGGGCTCGAGGAAAGAATGGGGACGGCCAGGGCTCTAGGAAATATTCAAGGCAAGATTCGAAACAGCCAGAGAATGGAAATTTCCTCTTAGGACGAGTGTTCAAAGAGAAAATTTGGGGGCATTGCGGGAGTGGTCAAATTCTGCTGGGCCTGCAATTAAGGCGATTAACTCCGTAGTTAGTATGGCGTTAAATTTCAGTCATGAATGCGACGATTATTACGACAAGAACTACGCACAATGATTATGATTATAAGTGCGCAATGAATGACTATCATAAATACGCAATGAATGACGGTCGTAAGTACGCAATGATTAACTGTTATTAGTGCAGCAATAATTGTCATTAGTGTGTAAATAAATGCAGCCATCAAAGCAGAAATAATGGCGGCTTGTTCCCGAAGTAAGTCATCGCCTATATAGGAGGCTCGACGTCCAGGTATTCCATCTGATTCCAATTCTCTCTACTCCACTACTGAGAAACGTACTGACTTAGGCATCGAAGGGTTTTCTCCAGGTACCCCCCCCTTCTCTTCGAGCCGATGGCCAAACTACTGAGTCAACGCTCAAAGAAAGCTCCTCGATATTTCCCGGTCAGCTCTCGCTCCAGTCCGCATTCACTGGTGAGTCAAACTCTTCTACGGAATTTTTCGTCACCAACAAGTGGCGCCGTCTGTGGGAAGCACTTTTCCCTAAGAAGTGATGGCGGGAGCTGCACCATTAGAAATCTCATTTCTGTCACTAAGGACTGGGAGTGATGGAATACAAGCCCCGAAGTGGCAAAAGTCTGGGTAACGTAGACTAGCGTTCTTTCCTTTAGTAATCATATTCTGATTTTTTCCTTTTTTATTTGAAATATATTTGCGGTCAGTGTTGTTGAAATTTATGTGTAAGGCCGGTGGCCAAGGAGAATAAAATGTTGTTGATCAGATTCAAAGGGAAATGGAGGCAATTCCATGTCTCATGCTGAAAGTGAATCTTCGCCTCGAGGAAAGAATCGGGACGGCCAAGGCTCGAGGAAATATTCAAGGCAAGATTCAAAACAGCCAGAGAATGAAAATTTCCTCTTAGGAAGAGTGTCCAAAGAGAAAATTTGGGGGCATTGTCGGAGTGGTCAAATTCTGCTGGGCCCGCAATTAAGGCGATTAACTCCGTAGTTTTTTTTTTTAAGGGAAAGACGACAAACTATATTAGGTGAAATTGAAAAGTACATGGAGCGATGCAAAAACATCGAAATAAAAACAATAATGCATAACAAGATGCACAAACGCATCTATAATGTAGGAAAACAATAAAAGATAATAAGATGCACAGACACATCTAGAATGAAAGGTAACCATGTGACTTGATGTCGAACGACATCACTGCACTGCATATGTCACGAAAGCAGTGTAAATAAAATAGTAACCGTAACCGTAACCGGTGATATGATCACCTAGGAGAGATGATTCACTCACCGAGAGTTCGAAAGTAACCGAGGGTGTAAGAAACTTGAAAATTAGCAAACGAACTCCCAAGAACCAGAACAAATACCATATCAATATGAGCAGCTGTCTCGGATCCAAGATCCGGATTTGAATACAACCCGGATCCCAAATGCGAATCCAAATTCGGCCCGAATCCAAAATCAAGTCTGACGGGTCAAACTTGACAAAGGCCCAAACCCAACTTAATCTGATCTGGGCACCCAAGCATTTGGGCACCCTGGCTTCATCCCGTCGACCAACCGCCCTTGCAGATCTGCCACGCCAGAACTCACAAACTCCTGTTCCATCCAGACAACTCCAAGCGCCACCACCCAGGCCACCAGTCGTACAGCCCCATCCGAGATCTTTCCACCCTTGGAGCCCCAAACCCGCACCTGACTGCCTCACCGCTGTCCCACTCCCGAGCCGGAACATCACACCACCATCACCTACGGACTGCTGCACAGCCGTCGGTCTCTGACGTGAAATCTCCTGCCACGAACTCCCTCTGATCCGATCTGGGAGCCAAAAACCAGAAAAGAAATCCGACTCCCGTCCACCTGAAGGCTGAGGTGAAAGCCTTCCCATCTCGATCCCCTCCCACAGCCCTACTACCAGAGATTCCAAGAAGTGACGGCCAAGATTCCAAGAAGTTGTCAAAGTCCCTGGATCCCAGATCCGAATCCGACCCAAAACCTCCGATTTCCCATTGGAAGGTTGCCGACCACCTACCCAGATCGAACGCAGCCTGGGATGCCAAGATGTAGAGATCTGAGAGAGAGGGAGCACATCGCAATCAGCCGCCTCAGGAGTAGTCGAAGACCACGCCTTTGAAACGCAAACTGGAAGAAAAGAAGAGACGGTTTGCACCGCACTTGAGGTATACGACACCAAAGGAGGAGCTGACATTGATCTCCATCGGAGATGGAGAAAATTGCAGAAACGTCCCCCCATCAGGGCTTCAAAGACTTGTAAAGTCTGAAGTGCGTCGATAACAAAAATAAATTATCAATAACTCCGTAGTTAGTATGGCGTTAAATTTCAGTCATGAATGCGGCGATTATTACAACAATAACTATGCATAATGATTACAATTATAAGTACGCAATGAATGACCGTCGTAAGTACACAATTATTAACCATTATTAGTGCAGTAATAATTGTCATCGTAAGTGTGAAAATAAATGCAGCCATAAAAGCAGAAATAATGGCGGCTTGTTCCCCAAGTAAGTCATCGCCTATATAAAGGAGGCTCGACATCCAGGTAAAACATCGAACTCCAGTTGAGACTTTTATACTCGACTCAAAAAAATACTGACTTAAGCATCGAAGGGTTTTCTGCAGGTACCCCCCCCCTCCTAGAGCCAACGGTCAAACTTCGAGTCAACGCTCCAATGAAGCTTCTCGATTGTTCCCTGTTAGCTCCCGCTCCAGTCCGCATTCATTGGTGAGTCAAAATCCTCTACGGAATTTTTCGTCACAAACAATGGCTCATGACGATATAGGCTTCAATCCCATCCCCCTCGATGTACTCTAGACCTTATCTCTTGCCAAGCCCTTAGTTAAAGGATCTGCAAGATTATCACATGATTTAACATAATTCACATAATAATTCCATCACTCAGATATGATCTCACAGTACTGTGCTTTCTTCTTATAGGTCTGGATTTACCGTTATAATAATGGTTATTTAATCTACCAATAGCTGCAGTGCTATCACAATAAATCAATATAGGTGGGATAGGTTTTTCCCACTAGGGAATTTCATGCAATAAATCTCTCAACCAATTTGCTTCTTCACTTGCTGAAGCTAAAGCAATAAGTTCAGCTTCCATGCTTGAATTAGAGATTATTGTTTGCTTCTTTGATTTCCAACAAATAGCACATCCACCTAATGTAAAAATATAACCAGTGGTAGAGAGAGAATCACCTGACAGAGTATTCCAATCGGCATCACAAAAGCCTTCAAGTACAACAGGATATTTTTTATAAAATAATCCATAATTTTTAGTACCAAGCAAATATTTCATAACACGCTCAATAGCATGCCAATGTTCTTTACCTGGTTTACTTGTGAACCTGCTAAGTACTCCAACTGCATATGCAATGTCAGGTCTAGTGCAGTCAGTTGCATAACGCAAACTGCCAATTATGCTAGCATATTCTTTTTGATTAATCACATCATTTTCACTTTCAACAGGAAATAAGTGAACACTAGAATCAAAAGGAGTAGACACATGCTTGTGGCCAACATAATCATATTTCTTCAAAATTTTCTCAATATAATGTGACTGATCAAGAAAAATACCATCACATGTTTTTGTTATTTTCATGCCCAAAATAACATTAGCCTTACCAAGATCTTTCATATCAAAATTGCTCTTAAGCATAGCTTGTGTCTCATCAATTACATGCAATTTGAGCTAAAAATTAAGAGATCATCCACATAGAGGCTAATAATAACATGTGAATTTTTCCAAGATTTATAATACATACACTTGTCACATTCATTTGATTTATAACCCTTTTCAATCATGCAGGAATCAAATTTTTCATGTCAATGTTTAGGAGCCTGCCTTAAACCATAAAGGGATTTAGATAACTTACATACCTTGTGCTCTTGACCAGGTTCTATAAAACCTTCTGCAGGTTGGTCCATATAGATCTCTTCATCTAAATCACCATTTAGAAAAGCTGTTTTCACATCCATTTGATGAATAATCAAATCATGAATTGCAGCAATAGCAATCAATAATGTAATGGATGTAATCCTTGTAACCGGAGAAAAAGTATCAAAAAAGTCTAGATCAACTTTTTGCTTAAAGCCTTTAGCAACAAGTCTAGCTTTATATGTCTATACTTCCATCCGGTTTGAGCTTTTTCCTAAGGACCAATTTACACCCAATGGTTTTAAAACCTATTGGTAAATCTACTAATTTCCAAGTATTATTAGAAATTAGAGACTCCATTTCATCATTCACAGCCTCTTTCTAGAAAATTGCATCTGGTGATGATAAAGCTTCATGTAAAGAAATAGGATTTTCCTCAACATTATAAACATAATAGTCAGGACCAAAATCTTTTTCAACTCTAGCTCTCTTACTTCTCCTAGGTTCAGTTTCATAAGTTTCTAGTATATGTAAATTAGAAGAAGAACTAGGTTGGGTAAAAACATTTTCTCTGGATTTTTGACCCCCACTATTTTTTGATTTAAAATGAAATTTTTCTTCATGAAAAATTGCATCACTAGATTCAATCACAATATGATTTTCAACATCAAGAAATCTATAAGCTCTACTATTTAAAGCATATCCAACGAAAATACAAGTAGTAGCTCTAGCACCCAATTTTGGTCTTTTAGGGGTCAGTTAACCTCACAAAGGCTAGACAACCCCAAACTCTAAGATAACCCAAATTTGGTTTATGCCCCTTCCACACCTCAAAATGTGTAATTTTTGTATTTTTATGTGGCACTCTATTCAACACATAACAAGCAGTTAAAACTGCTTCACCCCAAAAATTAGAGGGAGCACCTGAATCAATCAACATGGCATTTGTTAACTCAATCAAAGTTCTATTTTTTCTTTTTACGACACCATTAGATGCAGGTGAATAAGGTGGAGTAACTTCATGAATCACTCCTAAAGATTGAACAAAAGAATTGAATTCAGAAGAATCATATTCTCTCCCTCTATCACTTCGGAGCCTTTTAATTTTTCTACCAAATTGATTTTCAATCTCAAGGAGGAACTCTTTAAATTTGGCAAAAGCATCACATTTATTTTTCATCAAATAGACATAAGCATATTTAGAACAATCATCAATAAAAGTGATAAAATACCTGTTACCTCCACGAGTTAAAATTCCCTCAAATTCACACAAGTCTGTATGAATTAATTCCAATAGCTCGGTATGCCTTTCAACATTTTTGTGAGGCCTTCTAGTAATTTTTGCTTTACTGCAAGTCTCACATTTTTTAAAATCTTTTTGCACTAAAGGAATTAAACCCAAGCTACTCATGATTCCCACATATCTACTGTTTATATGACATAAACGTGCATGCCAAAAATTCAAAGAAGAGAGCATATAAACTGAAGTAGATGCTTTATTATTATTATTCTCAACATTCAATTTGAACATGCCATCACAAGCATAACCTTTGCCCACAAATACAGCTTTTTTGGTGATCACATATTGGTCATATTCCATAGTTTGTTTAAAACCAGCCTTATTAAGAAGATAACTAGACATCAAATTTTTTCTCATAGAGGGTGTATGCAACACATCTTTCAAACTTAGCACCCTACCAGAAGTAAATTTGAGTTCCACCTCACCAGTTCTAAACACATGAGTAGTATGTGAATCTCCAAGCATAACTGTTTGGGCTCCTTAAAAGGAGTGTATTTCTTGAACCAATCTTTATCATAGCAGATGTGCCTATTAGCACCACAATCTGCCCACCATCCTTCAACACTTTGAACCATATTTACATCAGTTATCATTGCCACATATGGTTCTTCAGTGACGTGAGCTTGAGGAACAGCCTCACGTTTTCGATAATTGCAATTTCGAGCAATATGCCCACTTTTGCCACTAACATAACAACAACAACAACAAGTATATTGTTGCTTATTTCTGAAGGAGGATATTGGTTCTTATTCACATAGCTTGGTTTGCCTTTATTCTGTTGGTAAGGTTTACCAACTTTTTTCATATTTTTCTTCTTTGGCCGCATATGAGAGTTTTTATGAAAATGACCATTGGGCATATTAGCTTAGTGGTTAGAGCACCCACTACCTAAGATCCAGGTCCTGGGTTCGAGTCACCATAGGGGTAGGAGTGAAATTTTTTGATCCTCTTTTGAAAGAAAAGAGAAAAACACAGAGTTTTTATGAAAATGACCATTGGGCATATTATTATTGGAAGATACTAAATTTAACTTGGAGGTGTCATTGTTTGTATCTTGCATAAGAACATCTTGACCTCTTTCTTCCTCCTCAACGCGGATGTGAGTCGTCAAGGTCTCCAAGGAAATCTCCTTTTGTTTATGACGCATGGATTTTTTCGCACCAGCTTCCTCGGTGTCATATTTGCTCTGTAATGCTTTCCAAATTTTCTTGACAGAAGAGTATGTTGTATCATAATAATCATAAAAATGATTAGCAAGACAGTTCAAGAGATAGTACAGACAATTATACTCATCTTTTTGAAAATTTTCAACTTTTTCTTCATGAGCAAGGAGTTCATCATCCTTCATGCCTTCGGTACTCTTCTTTGATGGATTCTTCTCCGTTAGCACATAGGCAACTTTGAGAAGATTAAGGTAGAAGAGAATTTTTCCCTTCCATCTCTTGAAATGCATGTGCACATTTGAAGCGAAAAGACTTGTTGAGATCTCCCACATTGTCAAACGGCTTCTCTTGAATACGCTCCATCTTGTTGAATCTCCTTAAAATTTTTGGTGAAATTACAATAAAAAATTATAATTTCTCTTGAGAAACTCGTTGACAATAGGCTGAGGCGCGGGTATCTCGCTCTCGTTAAGGAGATTCAAGTCCTCTGTGGAACAATGCCGGTACACCAGAAATCTCTTGACTTGTCCCCTGCAGGATACAACAGCCCAACAACAAGTTGTATGGCTCACACCAATCTACACAAATTGGAGGAACCCAAAACTCCACCAAAAGAACACCTTTCTTTGGCCAAAAAACACACAAGACACTTTGGGGGATTTTGGAAAGAAAGTTGATGGGTGAATAGTAGTGTTTTGTAATAGTATTACGTAAAAAGCAAGGATATATTTTAGCATGCAACAAATGGTGCTATTTATAGGCTCTTAGGACACTCCCTACAATTAATAGGGTAGTAACCAAAAGCCACAGGTTACAAGAATTAAAACCCAAAATAAATCAAAATAAAACACCATGAGTTCTAAAATAAAATTCAAAATAAATTCTGAATTTAAACACACAAATAAATTCATAATTTAAACACAAAATAAATTCACCCAAATTTAATTTCAATAATAAAATATTAAAATGTAACAACAGAAACCATTGCCAATGTAGCCCCGGTGGCGGGAAATACCTGTACATTGATGGGAAATTGTTTGAAGCTATTAGGGAGATTAGAGTTCGTGTCTCGATCCCATTTAATACTGAAGCCTTTCTTTCTGGGAAAAAAAAAAACACTCTAAAGTTTGCTAAGGGGGTTGAGCAGGAGGTGCACTTCCGTTTCGAAAATTTGGTGGGCAAATCTGTGATTGTGTTTTCCATGAGAATGTCCCTTGCAACCCAACTTTTATGCCACCCGCTGTGAAGAGCACGGAGCAACCTGTAGCTCGCAAACTGGATCTCACTAATCAGTTTCTGGGATCACATGGCCATCAGTTCAAAGAGGGGACTTTTAGGTTCCAAGGCATCACCACTCCCATCCTGCCACCAGTAGGTCGTACACTTTTCAGTGGTGCTGAGGCAAGTAAGCCACGACAGCTGGTGATCATCAAGAATGCAGAAACAAGAACGGTCAGTGATGAGGACTCCCTTACGCTTATCCCGGTCGCGGCTGAGAGTCTGGCTAAGCGAGGCAGATCATTTCCCTTCCCCAAAACAATTACAGTTCATGATGTCTGATTTACTTGAAGGGAAGACAAGCCCGGTTGCCCGGTTGCCCCTGCAAAAAAGGTAAAATGCCTAAATTCTATCTAAATTCAGTGACAAGTCTTTGGGCCTTGTTGAAACCCCAGGAGGTATGTTGGTGCCGGCTGAAGTCATGATGCCAAAGCCATTGCTAGAGTTTCCAGGTGCAAAGAAGAAAAGGGGAAGGCCTTTCGGCTCCAAAAACAATACCCCCAAGTCGAAGAAGGTGTAACGTCCCGAACCTAAATTTACCAGTTTACGAGTCTTTCGATCGGTAAACGACATTTACATTTACTTTTCGGCTCCGTTTCGATCTTTTAGGGGGCCCTAAAAGTTGACTTTTTGTTCGGGTCAAAATTTGAGAAAATTTTCTTCATGAAAGTCGTAGAGGATGTTAAACAGAGCGTGTGCATATGTGGCTCGTAAAAATCGGAGTTCATATGTGAAAGTTATAAGCAAAAATGTAAAGTTACTGTTCATGGTAATTTCCTATATATATCGGAAGTTACTGTAGTAGATCAGAATCTACCAAGTGGGTAACTCTCTCTCTCTCCTCCCGTTTCCCTCTCCCCGACCCCGTCGGCTTTGGCCAGCCATTTCTTCCTCGTCCGGCCACGGATTTGGACAAGGCCGGCGGCTATGGAACCCTCTCTTCCTCCTCTTCACGTCTGTGGTATTTTGGTGGCATGATTTGGGCCGTAGGCGGCGCAGCAAGGCGGCAAACACGGTGGGCATTTCGGGGCTCCGGCCGTTTCCGGCTGCACCACCACCCAATTCTTAGAGCCCTCTTCATTCTGGTTCGACCCATGCTAGTGGGCAGCGGCAATTTTTCCGGATTATGGCGAATCAACTACAAGAACCTCCACACGAGTTTGAGGTAATTTCAATGACTTAAAATTGAAATTGAGCTTGGCCACAGTAATGAAAGATGATGCTGTGGATGAAATTTGGTAGCCAGATATGGTGGTTGACCGGCGGCGCGTGGGGGCGCGTCCGTCCGTTCCTGGTGGGTTGTTTTGGTCTGTTGGGTAGTATATATTGTTACAAATATATAGATAGGTGTTTGGTGGAAATTGGAGGAGGTTTGGATATTAATCGGAATTTTCAAAATTTTTGAAAGTTCGGATTTTGATTTGGGAAGATCCGACCGTTGGATCGATCCTATTTTTGATATGTTGATGTAATTATTGATTGGATATAACGTATGAAGTTTGGGCTCGTTCCGTGTTGATTTCGAGCCTCCAATGATTTATTGGTTTTAGGGTATTGAATTTATTATCGTAAATTAAGTCTCGGTTCTTGAGAAACAATTATTTATTATATTGATTGTTCAGGACGACAGATATGCTAGTTTGAGGACGGGATAGTTGGATGGCCGTTGTAGCCGCAAACCGTTAGTGGACATTTATTTTAAATTAATTGTGCATGCAGTATATTATTATTATTTTATTTTTTTTTCAGTTGAGATTTAATTTATGATTGGAATTATTGAGATTTTATGATTTTATGAGCTTAATTTTCTTGAGATTTATTTATGCTTTATGAATTACGAGACTAGTGAATTTCCTTCCCGAGGGCTTTTAGTAGAATTTCGAGCTATTTATTAATGGATTATTGAGTTGGGGAATGATTTTCGGGAAGTGATTGATTAAGAAAATACTATGAGAATTATTGATTTCGATTATCGGTTTATATGATGATATACGAATACGAATGATTTATCAAATATTAGAGCACGATGGAATTATCGAGATTTCTTGAGTTTTGAGCTCCGCACCTATCAGCTTTGAAGTTATATTGACATTTCTTTCCGAAAGCATTTACTGATTTACCGAGTATTTGATTTATGCTTTCGAGGATTTATTGAGCTTTGGCTTTGAGTTATCGAGATCCTTTCGGTGAATTATTGATGATTTATTGAAGTAATATCGAGTTTCTTTCTGGAAGTAATTATTTGAAAGAGGTTGATTCCAGTTTATTGAGGAGGTAAATAAGTTAGCACATGCATCAATTACCTGGTCGGCAGTCCCTTCCAGGTAAGTCTGGTCTGCAGTCCCCTCCAGACAACATTCTGGTCGGCAGTCCCCTCCAGAATATTTCAGTCGGCAGTCCCCTCCAGGTGGCATGAGATGACTAATCGGCAGACCCCTTTAGTCATCATCTATTTTGAGATATGAGTAATTTAAGGTGATGTTTGAAATATCATTATGTATTTGAGGGATTTGAGATTTTAAAGAGATTTCGAGATGTTCTATTTTACGTGATCGAGATTTCAGTAAAGATGATGATTAAGAGTGTTTTCAAAATTTTTACTGCATGCGAGGTTTTAGAGAATAACTTGGGAAAGCATTAAGTTTCACTTGTTCATTTGAAATTACTTATTTTTCATCCACTCACTCTAACGGTTTTCAAATGCTTTTCCCCTGGGCCCTTCGGTTTCAAATGCCCAGTTTGCAGGTCAGATTAGTTTGAGGTCGAGCATACATGGGGTTGAGGCATAGCTGTCATAGTTTCCACATTATAAAAGTATCAGTCATTTATCTTGTATTCTATTCTCTTGTACACCTGGTGCATTAGATTGCTCTGATAACCCATGAGATTGATGTTTTTAAGTTCAGAATTGTTTTTGTGAAATGGGAGATGTTGTGTTGTAGGGAGCAGAGTGGCTCCAGAAGAATAAGGTTGGGATTATTATAGAAGTGTAAATGTCTTTCTACAGGTTTTGGGTAGTCCACTTTTAGAGGAAGTTCCGCCAAATTTTTGGTAGAATTTCTTCTAAGGTGGGCCCCGCAGGGCCACTTCGGATTTCAGGGTGAAATCTGGGGTAGGTCCTGTCAGAAGGTTTCTACTGATGAGGTCTTAACTGTTCTGTATTCGGGTAAGCCCCTAAGCCCTAGCTTGAAGGGCAAGGAAAAAATATAGATAGGTGTGGTAGGGGCCTATTTACTACGTGTTGTACTATATATCCATAGTTTATAGGCTCACTTTTAAAATAAGTGAGCGGTTATTTCGAAAGTTGGTGGTCTATTTCTGTGTATCACAATAGTTCTCTTACTACAACTTCTTGATCTGTCTAGTCGAAGGCAGTAGAAAGATATGTAATGGTCATCCTGTCATACATTAATGAAATCCACATTTCTTTTTAAAAAAAAAATATTAAAAAAATAAAAATAAAAATTTTAAATTTTTTTTTAAAAAAATTATAAAAAAAAAAAAAAAAAAAAAAACACTCATTTGGTTGACAGGTGGTACTGCTACACACATAATGATGAAGAGTGTTTTTATTGAGACCTCCAAATCTGCTCACTTGACCTCACTCTATTATGAATTATTAAATGACTATTAAGGACAATAATTATACCAAAAAAATATTACATTAATTTTCTCTAGACTTTTCAATTCAATAATATTGATTGTATTCTTTATTATTTTCCTTATCTATTTTCATTTTTCAATTTCACTACATACTCATTAAAGCATTTATATATATTTAATAATAATTAAAACTATGATTAAGATCATGTGACTTAAAAATGTATGATATACATATTGGTGAAGGAAAACAAAATAAATCATATTATGACCTAAATATAAGTCTATCCATTATTTTTTTGAAGGAATAACGACAAACTATATTAAGTAATAACCGAAGGTTACATGAGGCGATGCAAAAGCATCGAAAGAAAACAAAAGAGCATAATGAGATGCACAATCGCATCTATAATAAAGAGAAAACAATAAAGGATAATAAGATGCACAAACGCATCTTGAATGAGAGGTAACCAGGATGTGACTTGATGTCGAACGACATTGCTGCACTGCATATGTCACGAAAGCAGTGTAAATGTAATAGTAACAGTAACCGTAACCGGTGTTATGATCACCTAGAAGAGGTGATTCACTCACCAGGAGTTCGAAAGTAACCGAGGGTGTCAAAAACTCGAAAATTATCAAACGAACTCCTAAGAACCAGAACCAGTACCAGATCAATATGAGCAGCTGTCTCGGATCCAAGATCCGGGTTCTTAAGCGTCCAGGATCCCAAATACGGATCCAAATCAGGCCCGAGTCCAAAGTCAAGTCTGACACAGCAGCCTTGACAAGAGCCCAAGCCCATGTGAATCTGATGAGGGCACCTAAGCTCCTGGGCCCCCAAGCATCAGTTCCTCTCTAGGCACCCGACAGCCACCGCACCCAATCACCATTGATCTGAGCCGCTGTTCCGCCGCCGCGCCAACTCTGGCTCGAGCCACCCACCAGCCGGCGACAATGGTCCACAAACCCAGACGACCTGTTCAGAAGAAAGCCGCCGGTAGCAACTCCGCAACTTCTCTCCGCAATCCTGATGTCGAATAGCAGAAAAAAGGACGCCGAACGGCCAGAATGATGCCAGTCGTGGAGAGAAATCGCGGACCAAATCTGACCCGACCCGGAAGACCGCAAAAGCTCCAATCGCGCCCGCCAAGATCGACGCAGATCTGCCAACGCCTCCGGCATCACGACACTACCTTTGAGTCGCGCTCGCCTAGGCCTAGACAAGCCACCACAATACGGCACCACCATGGGGGATGCATAGGGATGCACATCAAGAGACAATCGATCTGGAACCCAAGTCTCCACGCCTCTGATCCACGATGGCTCAGAATACACAAGCGACAAAGAAAAACCAGCAATAATCGGACAAGATTTGGGCAACTCCAAAGAAGATGCCGTAGGTGTACTCCATTCAGGACGGAGAAAGGTACAGAGAGGCCATGGCCGAGGGCGGCGCTCTCCCAACCCTAGCAGAGTTTTGCTAGGTCGAAACATTTTTCTTCAAAACAACGTCTGCATTTTCGGAAAATTTCTTCTATGCTCTGGCAATGCTTAACCAATTTCAAACAAAACAAAAAATGAGCTAGCAATTAAAAAAAACTAAACAAATATTTAAATAATTAACCGTGAGATATAGAAAAAAGAGAAAATAAAATATACATTCAGAAAAACTGATTAATCTTCATTTTTTTGCACAGCTAAAACAGAAAAAAAAAAAAAAAAAAAAAAAAAAAAAAAAAAAAACCACATATAATAGTTCATGTTATTTTCTTGTTAATTAGAAATTAATTTTTGAAACTTAATACCTTAAAAAAGATATTTATGTTGTCTGATTAAGGAATGGATATGTAATTAAGATTTATAGAGTAATTAAATCATTGAAATGACTAAGTTTTTTATTTTAAAGATAATAGTTGTTTTGCAAATTATATGAGTGAGGTTACTTGAGGAACTTTTTAGTGAGGTTTAGTGAGTAAATTTAGTATTTGAAAATTTAATAGGAGGTTAAGTGAGTATATTTGGAGGTTTCAATAGAAAAACTCAATGATGAACGATGATAAGAAAAGTAAAACTATATACCATCTTAGAGGCAAATGGTGCTTGAGCCATTGCCCATATATATATATATGGACTGTCCAAAATCCTTCTTTGTTTTAGCCTGAATTAGTAGTAGTGAAACCCTGATAGCAGAATCCTGTGTCACATATATTTAGAAACCTCATTGAAAACCTTCGACCACAAATCCAAACAGGAAAAAAAAATGTTTTTTTTTTTTTTTGGTTTGGATGCTTAGGGGAAGGGTGGGGTATCCTATATGGATTTTTTTGAATAATAAACTTGAATAGACTATATGGCTTTTAGTGGAGTTTCAAAAAAATCCTAAGAAATGTTGGGTGAGAGTGTTGGATTGTACAGACATGTACAGTACGTTTTTTTAAATGGTTGCTGGTTGCTAGACATATGACATGTTACGCATTTATACGAGTTGACAATAGGATAGTGCATAGAAGATACACATGTAGCAAACCATCATTGATCAAATACAAACGAGATGACGTGTTACAGATTAACATTTATACGATATGACAATAGGATACAAGTTACAGTGCAAGCCTCATTTGCGGGTCCTTCCTTGTCTGTCCTTGACTCCCAAGCCTATCCTTGATCCCAAATACAAACGAGCTGGAGCGCCTAAATAATATTCTCAATCCTATCAGTAAACCCTCAAGAGTACAAATCATGATTACTCATTAGGTACAGGTTCTCAATTTAATCATACGGTTCAACCATCTTTTGTCCATTTCGATATATGCCAACATTTTTCATACAATGTCATGAATGGGGTTCGGTTCAACCTTGAGTCCAAATGGACGGAGAGTCTTCAGTACACGGCCGTGGATGTACACGGCGCATGTGCTGGGCACGTGATATCAAAGTTGATGAACGGCGTTAGTGAATTAGTGAATTGGGGTTAGTGAACAAGAAAAATGCGGAAGAATGCAGTAAAACAAAGTTTTACCAAACACCTTCGAATTCTATCTGGACCCTCTCTGCCCTCCTCCTGCTTCCTCGGCTTCTTCCTCAAGCGCTCTTAGCGACGCACCTCGCCTCTCCACTTCTCGCGCATCTCGGCGGAGTTCCCGACTCCGATTCGTGGCAGCTCGGTCCTCCTCTCCCTCTCGCTAACCCCAATGTCATAGAAAGGTTCTAAGTTCCTGGTGTTAATTTTGTATTCAATTTTACAATTTAATTCGAAATTGGTTGTTTCGATCATTTATGTCGCTCACTACTTAAGCATCCACTCAGAATAGCACAAGTCTTCGCCTTTCATGGCGACCCTGCGACTCCTGCACGGTCCATCCTCCAACCGAAGCTAAACCCTCCCAAAGCCCTCCTCTCCATTCGAGGTACCCATCACCCATTACCCATTTTGTAGAGTTATTGCATTCTTATACTAGAAAGTTACGATTTTTATGCTATTGGTTCAATCTCGGAGGGACCCTTTTGGACTTCAGTGTTGTAATCGTTTTGTGGCTTCGTTTTGGATTGGTGGGTGGTGTTGTTGTTTCAGATACTAAATGCTGTACAATTTCTTTTTTTTTACAGATTCTTATGGCGGTGCACGGGTTTGGAAGAAATGCCAGCCCAGTGCTGTTAATATGTGCTCGTGGAGCTCAGCTGCTAGTTATGTGACACCTCCTGGTGGCGTTGCTAAGTTTTCTGGCAATCCCATTGTCGTGAAGCAGCAATTGTTGCAAACAGAGGCAAGTTATTATTGCCGCAGAATTGTACTCTCGGCTGTTGCGGAATTGTTGTTGATGTTGTAATGGACTTGAAATTGGGTTATAATTGCATATGTTGGTTTTCACATGCTCAGCCATGTAAGATGATTCTATGTCTGAAATGCAATGGGGACTTGGGGTGTGTAGAGTTGCCACTATAGTTAATGGAATTTCTCCAAGTCAGTCGTTGTGTGTAGACTGATTCGCTTTCTGATATTTATTTTGATGAAATATCCAGAGCTGGAACTGTAAGGGGTGCTACTATTGAAGAAATAGAAGCGGAGAAGTCTGTGATTGAAAAAGATGCTGTAAGTTTTTCTATATGGTCTCGGATAATAACATGTAGTGTGTGTGCTTGGGTAAACTGTATTTAAGGCTCTTTGAGTTTTTCTGATGGTGTCAAGAAGAGCTCATTTGTATTGAAAAATGTATGTTATATTTCAGAAAGGCAGGATGGAAAAGACTATTGAAACGGTACGATCCAATTTCAATTCTATTCGGACAGGGAGAGCAAGCCCAGCCATGCTGGGCAAGATTGAGGTAAGAATTAATTTAGGGTTTGTCTAGCCCCTTTCATAGTTCATTCAATTTCGACCTTTTATTTTTTCTTAAAGAGGTATACTTTTCTAGGTTGACTATTATGGAAGTCCAGTTGGCTTGAAGAGCCTTGCTCAAATTAGTTCTCCTGATGGAACTTCCCTATTGCTTTCGCCATACGACAAATCCAGGTATTTCATAAGCTAAAGGCATTAATGTAGTAGGGAAAGTAGAAGATCAGTGCATCATGTTGATTTCACACTCATATAATACACATGTGCTATGCTAGTAACTACTTATTTACTTAATCTTCCGACATGAAAGGAGGGAGCGCACAACGTAACACTAGCTAGGTAGATTTCACTGATAAGGATGGGTTTAAAATTTTCTCACTACTGCTGTAAGTGCATTCGAGAACAGCAATTAAACAAAGATGTTTCCAGTGACCTTAATGTTCTGAGCTGTCAGGAGATGGTGTCTTCTATTGCGGGAGTGTATTTGGCACTAACTGGATTTTTTAGTTATCTTTCTATCTGATAGACATATCCCCTTTTTTCAGCTTAAAGTCTATTGAGAAGGCCATAGTTGCCTCTGATCTTGGCATGGACTCCAAATAATGATGGACAGGTGATACGGTTGACCCTGCGTCAACTCACATCAGATAGACGGAAGGTATTTTCTCGTCTATGATCTTCCTTTAATGTGCTCATTCATTGGAAAGTTATATCCTTGATACAAGTTATGTGGAATTCGAATTAAACATCATAGATTCATTCTTGGTAATGCAATGACAACTGTTATAATCAAGATGCTCAATTCTGCAAATTTCTGATACATTGAAGGTACCAAAATATTATAATTTGTCATGATGCATAATAATCAACCATGTTGTCTAATATGTACACTTCTTTTTCTCTTCTCTTTTCTTTTTTTCAATGCAGCCACTGACAAAGTTGTATCAAAACAAGCCGAAGAATTTTTATACCATTTGTGTCTAATATGTACGTCTTCTTTCTCCGCCACCGCCACTGCAAAAGTATTTATAATCTTTTTAGATTACTGATTGTACGCATTGAGAGGTATAAAATTTTATGAAAGTTGCGAGGTTCTGATGATTTGTTTATCTCTGCTTCAGGAGGCATCATCATCTGTGCCGGGGTTGGTGGTGGGGATAACAACGGAGGATCAGATAATGGAGTAGCCGTGAATAGTGCGGTGGCAGGTAGCCTCAAAAAAGTGTTGATTTTGATGAGCGACACCGACGGTCATCGAGCTTCCGCAGAAGCTATTAAGGCAGCCTTTAATGAAGGATTTGGTGATGAATATCAGGTCAGTTAGTAGTCATTGTCTACTCTTACTACCTGATTAGCCTACATACTCTCTGATTCCTTGACTAATTTGGGAATGAATAGAATTGGCATCTTTTTTTTATTCCAGATCTTCTTGATATCATGTACAATTATGAAACGTGAGAATATGTTAATTACTTTCACCTCCTCCGTATGAAATTTATATCCATTCATTTTGTTGTCTCTCATTTGACCCTTTGGGAATATCTCTAAGTCTTGCTCATGTCGTCTATTGACTAATAATCTGATTAATCTCTCAGTATTAGATGTTCAATGAATAATAGTTTCACTAATGATTATGGATTAGATTACAGAAAAATAGTTGTTTCCTTAATCCTGTTATGAACTCAAAATTACTTGTGTCAGTTCTACTTCATATTAATATCCTAGTTTAAAGCACTATTTTTTCTGGAACAATCCCTTTTTTAGTGGTAGACTCATATTAGGTATGCCTTCATGTCCCCTCTGTTGTTTCTAAAGCTCCTTTCTGATGTACAGGAGTTATTTCTGCCACTTTATATTAGCTCTTGAGCAATTTTTAGCTGTTTTTGTAATTATGGAAGGAAAAAAAAAACAATTAGAAAATCTTCAGCACGAAATAAGATTTGAGGGAATATTAGAGGACATGAGCATAAATTTTGACCGCAGCCACCCTGTTTTCTGTCTTGCTAAAACCTTTGACATAGATGCTACTGGATTGTGTAAGATACAGAGGACAATGATGCATTTACGTATTAGTCAAGGGAAGCTTCTTTTATAGCATAAGAAATCAATATTATGCTTTTGATCAATATGTGCTGTAGTTTTTTAATCTTCTGCTTCCCTCTTCACCTGAATTTTGCAGTAGGAAGTACGAAAATGAATCAGGTTCTGTTATAAGCATATTAGTTCTGCTAATATTTCTCACGCTTCCTGCCAGTATTCATAAAGTACTTGGCTAATGGAACTTCCCACAAATCTTTTTTCTATTGATCTTGGTTGGTGTAAGTATTTCATGTTAACATTCTGTTGCTGAGGTGCATTTATTGAACAGTTGGAATTTTTTTTATATAAAAAATGAAGTCAATCTACTAATTTGGTGGGTGGAGTTT
The DNA here is from genome assembly GCF_958449725.1 of Rosa rugosa. Taxonomy (NCBI): domain Eukaryota; kingdom Viridiplantae; phylum Streptophyta; class Magnoliopsida; order Rosales; family Rosaceae; genus Rosa; species Rosa rugosa. The sequence goes on from NC_084823.1 coordinate 29,386,192, forward strand.
GTTGCGGTGAAATGTACATTTGGACTTGTTTCCACTGTGTTTGATAATTTGGCATATATCTTTTCTTAGACCATCTTTCAATAATGTAATTTGACGGACTTCAATATGGGCAGCATCACATTCTATATTTGTTGTCATTGTGCCCGAGTCTTTGAAACAACTGGGCTATAGTCTGATATGATTGTTGTCATTGTGCTCGAGTCTTTGCAACAACAGGGCTATAGTCTGATATGATTGTTGTCATTGTGCTCGAGTCTTTGCAACAACAGGGCTATAGTCTGATATGATTGTTGTCATTGTGCTAGCATGCATCCTAAGTGGATTGTCTGTGCTAGCATGCATCCTTCTTTTTGGAAAACTTTTAGCGTCAATATTTCTAGCTTTCAAACTTTACTATGATCCTGCATAGGCAGTACATAAAGTTATTGTTTCAAGCTTTCTTTTCTTCATGATTGGATGGGAGTCTGCTATATATTGTCAGTTTATGTCTATAATTGAAAGGCTGACATTTGAAATTCTTAATCTCTTAATGAGCTTGGTGATGCTATGGAGACTTGATCCGGCTGGTCGCAATGCATGTTTGGGTAGTGAAACAACATGGACTTCAAACAATCAGGTCTTGCGGAGATGCCTGCTCTAGTTCTTCAAATGACTTACTTTTGGTGAGGCAGACATCATTCTTGCTGCAAGAAGTCCCTTGAACAGGGGTTGTACATCTCACAATTGGGGACTTCCGCAAGGTGCAACTTCTGGTGTATAATTGTTTCCACCTAAAAGGAACATTAATATTTTCTAATTAAGAAGACTTGTTCATTTAGTTACTGGTTGATTGGAATTTCCTTTTCTATTTTATTGAAAACAGAAAATGATGGACTTTGTTATATTTTTTTTCCCTTATCTTACCCAACAAAAAAGAACAACTAGTTGTATTTTGCACCCTCAAACTGTTGACTTGATTATGTTATCTGCTTTTAGCAAAATGTCATTATAGTTTATACCTTTCATCTCCAGAGTATAGTGTTTAATCAGTGTTTCTATCTTACCAGGATTTGAAAGGTGTGACCCCTAGGTCCTAGGATGAGGATCTTGACTTGAATCACTCTGAGAATTATTTTGAGAGCGAATGTTAAGAGATAAGAACAGATGAAGGAGCTCTCATCAGTTTGCCTACCATAGCTGAAGGGGTAGGTTCACTCTGGATCAGGCCATTAAGAAGAAACTCGATGGAGATTATGAATCAATACTTAGTTGTGTGCTATGAAATACTAGTGGTCTTTGTCGTGTACTATGAGAATGCATTACAATTTGGGATTGGTATCTACAATTTGGTGTTAGAGCTTCTGTTAATTATGGGTTTTCTTGTTTGCATATTTCAAGAATATTGGAGCAGTTACTAGGAAAATTTCTTCTTGTGAAGAAGATTCAATTCTTGTATCCAGTGAGGGTAATACGGGGATTCTGTTAATTTCTACTGGTTAATCCCAATTGAAGCATAAGAAAATACCTTAAGTCGGAGCAATTTGGTTGTTTGTGTTCCTCCTATCTAATCATGCTGCGCCAAACATGGCTTAAACTAGCTCCCCTTTTTTAAGATGTGCATCAATAACTTCGTAATATGTACAACAGTAAAACTTTTGGTCTCTAAGAGACTGAGATACATCAACACATTATCATAGTTTTATTTCCCACAAACATGGGTATGGTGTAAGAAACACTAATACACTACGGCCAGCTGATGCATTCTTGTAAAAAACCACCTGTACACTAAATACTACCTACCACATGAAGTCCGATTAACTTACATGCTTGTAAGTTGTTCACCAAAAACAGGTCCCTTCCACAGGCATTAAAGGAGTCCTACAAAGAGGGAATGTAATGTTCCAGTAGTTCAACCACTTCTCCAAGCAATCATTAGGAAAACATGCCACAAGTCGAGTGGTTTATCTCAAATTCTGGTTGGCACTCAGTCAGGCAAACAGAGCAGTCGTGCTCTGTCTTGAGGCTACACACACTAACCAAATGGCTGGGATGCAGCTTTGAATCTCCTCAATGTAACTGCCTGAGGAAGAAGATGGAGCTTGAATGATTCTGAGGGGTCTTCAATGTACTCTTGTGATGCGGTTGAAGATGGTGAGGTTGAGAACGAAGATGAGAGGCAAATTCCAACTATTCAAAGGATTGATCTCATGAGGCCTTTGATAATTGAAACCAATAGAGCTGTGTTTACCAAAATTACACAAATAAATCCTTCTGATGGAGCTGGAGACTTGAGAAACCCATTTAAGCAGAAGACAAGTTCTAAGGGACTCAAATTTGTAAAAGATTGTTGTATTTTGAAACTAGAAGTTTCAATACCAATTTGATGAGTAGGAATTGAGTCACGTAGAGATGAAATGTCACTGATTTCTTCTTGCTAACGGACACAAAGTGACGTTTAGGGTCCAGAGAGACACTTAGAAGAAGTTTTTTGAATTCTAACAGTAGTTTGGTTTACAAGCACAAAGCACGGAAACATACGTTTGGTTTGACAATGGCTTTAAACGAGTGTTCTTTGACCCGAGCTTAGCATGACAGGACATGTATTAACAAATAACCATAATGCAATGCCTACTAATCCAGTGAAACAAACAGCCCTCATATGCCAAACATAAACTAAATTGGGAAGCATTATTGCTAGAGCATTACGGTAAAACACCATATACTAAATTGGCATCGCTAAAAGCCCCGCGGGCAATGTATTCGCATCATTGGAATTAAACCCTTCAAATCGCCATGACAACACCAGATGCAAACCATCAATCCAATTCAAAATATTAGGAAATTTACATATTGCCCATAGTTGATTTAAACTGAGAAGAATTTTTATACCATTTGTGCCTTTCATGAAACACCCACATAATGCCGCCAACCATTGAGACCAATCGATTTTCAATTTCTTGGGGACTGGATCACAGGTGGGAGAACAAATTGTGCCATTACTTCCCTTGCAGTTGTCGTCCAACCAAAAACATTAGTGTTCTTGTCCTCGCTGCTTGTATTCCCCTCCTTAACCTGTGAAAAAAGGAAGCACCACATCAAATTAAGAACAGAGAAATAATGGATCACCCAATAGACCATTCCAAGAATGAAACAAATACCATCAATTATAAGAGACTATTAGTCTATCAATCTAAAGCATCTCCTGAGATGTTTGACAGTGCAGAATTAAGCATAAGAGTGAAGGTTTAAAGGTGGGTCTTACCATAGAACCGAGGTTGCAAGAGAGACAGAGAAGGTAGAGATTTTTGAGAGAGGGGGCTGGCGCTGGGCTCAGTGGATAGATTCATGAACTAGTCTGTGAACAATTTTTGTTTAGTTTCCATAAGAAATGAGAGCTGTTCAGTTCGTATATATATGGCTGGGGCCTGGGGAAAATGTATGGAGGGAATCTTAAGTTCACTTCAAATTTTGGGAGGGCTTTTTCAATTTTAGTGGCCATTTTTCTTCAGATGGAGGCGGGTACGCTTGCCTCCCGATGAAATTTTTAAGTGAATACGTGTCATTGTGGGAAATAACGGCAATGCAAAAAAATTACCATCTTTGGTCATCATTTCGGTCTCGATCTATGTGGTAAACTAATATCCATCAAACTAAAACGCTCACAACTTCTTTTGGCGAGCATTTCTCCCCTGCAATTTATTCACTGGTGCATATTACTAGATGGTAACGACATAGGTATCACTAAATATTTTGTTTTTATTTTTATTTTTTTTAAATCTCACGAAATCCTCATGTGCCTACTGGTATGGTCAAATTCGTCAATTGGTTATATACAAACGTATATCTTCTAACACTAAAAAGGTGGAGGAAAAAGAATTTGACCGATCCGCAAGTATATGATCACTATGGGAAAAAATTGTCATGCTAAGAAAATTACTCTTTTTGGTCATAATTTTGGTGTACATCCACGTAGTCAATATTGTGGCAGACACGCTTTTGTTATTTTTATTCTCAATAATTGTCTTTACCAATATTACCAATTTATTCTCAGTCATAAAATCGCGCGAAATTATTTCATGCCTACTATTGTGGAAATATATGCACATAAAGGGTTGACCGCTTTGTTTGACGGCGGATCAGATTTTTTTTTTTTTTTTACACAATACATATAAATGCGCTGTAAATAGGTGGTTGATGTCAAATTTATTGATTTCCAGTTTCAAATTTTTTTAACCGCACAAAATCCTTACATGTCTACTAATGGGGGCTAATTTGTTTATTAGTTGTATCGAAAAGTAAACATTCTATGAGCAACTATGTGGAGGAAATAGACTTTATAAAAATCGACCGTTTGATGTTATCATGATAAGAAGAAATGGTTATGGTCAAAATTTCAATTGTTTTTGTCGTCCTTTGAGTCTTGATCTACTAGATCAACTCTAAACTCTAAATACCACATAAAACTGATATGTCCATAACCGCTCATTCACAACTTATTTTTTCGATATGTCAGCTCTTACACTCTCGTGGGTATGAGCTACATCTACTAATGTAAAAATTTCAGGAAGTTTATCTCCTCATGGTTTAGCTCTCCTTAGGGAAATATAAGCACATAAAGGGTCGACTGCTTTGTTTGATGTCGAAATGACGACCGATCATATATATATATTTTTTTACATAATACATATGAATACGCTATAAATAGATGGTTAATGTCAAAATTATCGATTTCCCATTTTAATTTTTTTAATCGCACAAAATCCTTACGTGTATACTAACACGGTCTAACTTGTTTATTAGTTGTATCGAAAGGTATACATTCCCTAGAAACTATGTGGAGGAAATAGACTTTATCAAAACTGACCGTTGGATGTTATCATGATAAGAAGGAATGGTTGTAGTCAAAATTTCAACTATTTTCGTCGTCGTTTGGGTCTCGATCTACTAGGTCAACCCTAAACTTTAAATACCACATAAAACTAATATACTTATAACCGCTCATTCACAACTTCTTTTTTCAATTTGTCATTTCTCACATTCTCATGATTATGAGCTAGATCAACTAATGTAAAAATTTTGAAAAGTTTATCTTCTCATGGTTCAGCTCCTCTTAGAGAAGTATAAACACATAAAGAGCAAACCGCTGATGACGGATTGGATTAATTTCGTCATGATGAAAAAAATGTCTTTTAAAACTAATGAGGTGGTGGGTGAACATATAAATTTATTAGTTTGACCGTTGGATAATATAATATGGAAGTGAAGTACCTATACTAAAAGTATTAGTCATTGTCATACCCAGAACAGAAGTTCAGAGTGATCAGAATTTTCAGAAAAGCCCAAGAAGGATCCAAAGTTTTTCGAAGGCTATCTTGTCTGCTCGGCTCTCTCTGAAACGGGTTTTGATTGGAAATAGCATATGGCAGTGAGTACTGGGATGATGGGACGATGGCCATTGTTTATCGGATTAAAGGTTCAAACTTTGGAACCCTAGCTTGATGCATTGTTCAACCCCGCACTCTTGTATGCCTAAACTATATCATTGATGCAAAATAAGTTGTGAAAATGACTTTAATCATTAAAACATTAAATTACATGTAAATAAACTTCAAATATCAAAATTATCATATGTTTTTATTTGTACTATTATTAAGAGAAAAGACTTATTCACTAAAACTAAATTTTTACTCTAACAACTAAGTAATAAAAATACCACGCTTTGAGATCTACTTTTTTTCGTGTGCTAGATCTTCCTTCGGTTCTAGTCAAGTACGGTAGCTTGATCAGGATAAATGGAAAACGGGAATAGAAGAATTCATACTAGCATTTTTGATGTGCGGTTATGTGCGGAAAGATTCTGCCTACACCTTCTTGTGCCCTACATCTTTTATATATTTATCTAATTGTCATGAATAAAAGTATCAAAATTTAAATAAATAATTAAAAAATATATATTATTTTATACAAATTACCTACTCACTTCTAGAATGTTGACCACCCACTTCTACACACGGGCACACCCGTATGATGTGGGCAGCTTCCGGTATTTATCTATTGAGACCTCCAAATTTGCCCACTTAACCTCACTCTATTATGAATGATTAAATGACATTTATAACCTTCTATAAAATGACTATTAAGGATAATAATTATATCAAAAAGATATTATGTTTATTTTCTCTAGAGTTTCCATTTCAATAATATTAAATTGCATTCTTTATTGTTTTCCTTATCTATTTTCATTTTTCAATTTCACTACATACTCATTAAAGCATTTATATATATGACATAAGAATTAAAACTAATAGATCATGTGACATAAAAATTTCTATCATTTTTTTTTTTTGAAACGAAAAATTTCTATCATTTGTTGAACGCATATTGGTGAGAGGGAAAAAAAATAATTCTATTATGACCTAAATCTAAGTCTATCCATTATATTTGTAAAAAAAAAAAAAAACTAGGAATTAAAAAACTATGAAATAGAGAGAAAAAAGTTCAACATTAAGTATAAATGATTACTCTTTTTTTTTTGCACAACTAAAACATAAAAGAATACTTAAAAAAGAAGAAGTTCATGCTAAAACATTTTCTCGTAAATTAGAAATTAATTTTTGAAACCCAATAGGCAAATACTTTGTGTTTGATTTTTTTTATTAGATAAGAGATTTATGTTGTCTAATTAAGGAATGAACAGTTAATTAAGATTTATAGAGTAATTATATCATTGAAATAGTTAAGTTTTTTATTTATTTTAAAGATGAAAGTTTTTTGCAAATTATATGAGTGAGGTTATTTGAAGAAGTTTAATGAGGTTTAGTGAGTAAATTTAGTATGTGAAAATTTAATAGGAGGTGTAAAACGTACGGAGGTTAAATGAGTAAATTTAGAGGTTCCAATACAAAAATTGTTATTAAAATGGTTATGCAAAATAATGCTCTTAATCATTCATTTCTAGAATTAAATTAACAAAAGATCAATTCGGATTAATATAATTTAACCTTAATTCTTTTTTTTGAGATGAATGATGTCAATTTTTATTGAAGCAAAAAGAAACTACTAATTACAAGATTCAGAGGTTATAACAGAAGCAAGAAAAGAAGGAACTTCTGAACATAAAAAAGTAAGGCCTGTTAGATGAGAAGCCTGGTTAGCCTCCCTCCTGGTATGAACCAAACGAACATTTGGCATCTCCTTGAGCAAGAAGCCCAAATCATCATAAATCCTGCCAAGCAAGGACAAGTTGTTTCCCATCCCAGTCAACTGTTGCTTAACAGTGAGAGCATCAGTTTCCACTATAACAGGCTGTAAAGAGTATTCCACAATGAGCTGAAAAGCTTCCTTACAAGCCAGTAATTCAGCATGTTCAGCTGAAAGCAAACCAAACATGGACTTTCCTTTCCCCAGCAAGAACTGCCCAAAAGAATCACGTAGTACCAGACCCACTCCTCCGGCTCCAGTCTCCTTGACAAAGGCATCATCAATATTTAACTTAAGACACCCCACTGGAGGACACTTCCATAATACCATGTTTGCACCCCGGGTGCTCCCACCTTGACTACTAGAATTATAATGAATGAAATCTTGAAGTCTAGAACAGCACATTAAAGTCACATCACTAGCCCTCGTAACCTTATTCTCCCACACTATGCAATTTCTTTCTTTCCACACTCCCCATAGTAAGAAAATCAAACTACCAAAGTGGTTCAAATCTAACCTTTCAGAGCAGTACAACAGCCATTCCAAAACCGTCATGCCATCTGTCTCAGTTGTATAACATACTTGAGTTAGAATTTAACCTTAATTCTTATTTACGTATTTAGTGCTGATATTCAATGTCCATAAACTTAAAGATATTATCAATTCTCATGCATTCTTTCGCTCCGAAAACTTCTCATATGTTCTTCTTTTCATAATAGTTGGGCCCATATCCAAGCCCAAACCAATGGTCAGCTCGAGACCCGGGCCAAACAAAGGCCCAAAACCCGCTCCAACCATCCAATCGCTCCCGATACCTTTCCCAGACGGCCAGACCTGTGTTGCTTCCCGTCCGGCAGCACGCCGTGCTAGGCCGTTTGATCCAATCGCTGGAGCCTCTTCACCTTCCTCATGTTGTTCTTGAACACCCTCGAACCTATAGTCCTGCTCCTCTTGGCTCGCGTACGACTTGCAGAATTTGCGCTTCAACAAGGTGGAGGTGCTTCGCTCTGAGCATCCATTCGCCGTCGTGACCGTAGTGGTGCCCTTCATTGTCGCCGTCCACGACTTGACTCATCAATGGATTCCCGCCCTCCACTTCAGCACGAGCGAGGAAGACATTGACAATCGCGAATCAATGGACAGAAAAGAACAGGAAGAGAGAGAGAGAGAGTTTGATCCATCCGTCTATTCTTCCCAACTTTGACAATCGCTCCGACTTCCAAAACCAAAGAAGACCAAGAGCCACAAAAACCAGAATCGATGACCCAACCCTCCAGAATTCAACGCCATCTGGTCGCAATAGAGTACATTGGTACTCACTTCTCAAGGTCTCAGCAACTGGGTCGGATCTGTTCTTTCCATTTACCTCTTTGTTTTTTACCATCTCAAATTTGTTACCTGCACACAACCCCATCTATTTTTTGTTCACAGTAGACGTTGACTGTCAAGATAAAAGTCATTTTAATCAATGGTTCAGATGACTTAACTGCTGACCCCACGTATTCTACGTCTCGGATTGAGCCACGTGTCTATCAGTCTTGTATGTGCACTTCCACCACCGTGCACTGAAGAATTTTCGCCAAACGGATTCCAAACTCAAAAGTTCTTTTCATAGTTTGGACCGGTACCCTTACGATTTATCTTGCTGCCCCACAACATACATACTTCTGAACTCAGTTTAACTACTTTAAAATGTGAGGCTATGATACTCTATAGAATCCATATGGTTTTGTTTAATAGCTTTAGACACAAATCCAGTCCAAACGATCACAATAATCTAATCACCAACCCACCCAACTTTGAATCTCTAGTCTAAACCCATCAGTCAAAACCCCGAAATTTCTCAAATTTCGGTATGTCGATCTACTCACTTGTTCTTACTTAGAATTGTTTCTTGTTACTCTGCACTGTAAATAATACTTGCTCGAATTGATTACATGTACAGGAAATGTTGCAATATGAGCCTGGAAAACGCATTTCAGCAGAGAAGGCTATGGGACACCCTTAGTTTGATGATTTGAACAAGGCTGGTCTCTGAAAAGAAAGATGAAGCATATGACAGAATCACTACGTGTGGAATTTAGATCGATTCTCGAATTGCTGGCTAACAGATGTTCTGTAGTGAACTTTCTTTGCTTTCCTCGAGCATATTTGCAGTTGTGTTAAATCTATCTTAGGATTGATCTGTAAAAGCGTATTGCTACTTTGCATTTGATTCAGAACCTAATTACAACACTTCTAGTTGTCCCTGTGTTGCTTACAAATTTGGAAAATATTGTCTTTTTGTAACGAATCTCTATCAGAACTGAGATGAGTGATTTAGATTTTGCTTGAATGAGATGCTTTGTAGCTGTTTCACACTAGCCTGGCCACAAACCACATGAAGAAGGCAGACCATAAAGTAAGTGATACTGATGCAAATACGTAAGTCCACAGCAGTATTACTGAACATTCGTTCTCTCCTGCTCCGAACAACTGGGTGATCATTCCTGCCATTTACAAAAGGATAAGTGTTGTTAGGAGACGATTTAGCAAAGTGTGTTTGAGTGACACCTGGGATAGCTGTTGCACATAGCAACAAAAAGCTGCTAAAACTGGAGAAATCTTGCAAGTGAATTATTTAGGGTTACCCATGTTCATTGCAGGTGGGAGTGTATACTGAATCAGGAGAACAAATAGATATAATGGATCAGAGTGCACTAAGCCAAATTTTAGCGCCCCTTTAATGATCAATATGCCTATAAGAGGCAGGAACACGTAACGAACGAATATGATCCCAACAACAATAGATTTCTGTATCCCTGACCCTCTCAAACCTGGAAGAACAATGTAAAGTAAGTTGAACTCAATAACCTTACGCATGAATCTAGGAATTGTAGACTTAGTATTTGGCACTGTATACCTTTAAGGAGGTTTCCTCCAATTATCAAAGTGAGAGAGGGGATAGCTCCATCTCTGTAATCATAAACAGAGAAGTTACAGAACAAAGTAGTAATACAAACAATTGTTGTAGTTCTTATTTATGTGAATGGACTTCAGTAAAGTCATGCTAAAATGAGAAGTAATCTCATTTGAATGCACGACAATAGAAGCTGGAATCAAGTAATAGACGTTAGGAGCTATTTAAGATGCCCATAATTAAGTTCAAATTTCAGAAATAAATCATAGAGTTGGTACAGTTTCTGTACAAGCTATATACCCCAACAAGTTAGTAGTGTCTTGGATCACCCGTAGAGGAGCACCATCTCCTATCATTAGTTTACGAATCTGAGGGATGACTCCGATTGCAAACCCAACAATCTTTACCAAAGAAAAAAGCAGAAGTGAGTCAATTTGTCACCCAAATTAGTGCTCATTGAGCATCAAAAACGTATTTGAAACGCAGCAAAAGGCAGTACTGAAAGGTCATACCGCGGCAATAGTTGAAGGGGCAAATATCGTTTTCAGATTAAGCTTTTGAAACATTCTCACTAGACAGTTCTTGGATTTACTCGGAGGTTCTATCTGCCACGACAAACGACGATAATATGCTTAGTTAGAAATAAGGTAAATATACATTGCCAAAAGCACGTTATGTTATCAAACTATCAATATGAACTCTACATCCAAATTTTATCAGCTGATCGATTAGTAGTTTAGATTGATAGCCTCATAACATAACATGCAAGACTGTTTGGCAAGTGAACAATTTGTTCATTATTGAACAGATCTGAAATGGTTTGAAGTACATTAACACAATCAGAGAGCAATAAGTCATGCAACTTAATAATCAAGTTTAGTACCTTAGAGTCTTGTTGAGATATAGTGCAGGGTAGTGCATACTGATCGGCATTGTCCTCCACTATCCCATATTCCTTGGAAGAAAGCAGAGGCTCAGTGCAACTTACTTGGTTTGATTCGGAGGGTTCCTCCAAAGACTTGGGGGAGTCTTGGGTACTCCTCTTTGAAGATATCCTCACAATGTTATACACATAGGACCAAATATAAATGGCTCCTATCTGAAGAACAAAAGACACAAACCAGAAAAAGAAACATCAATACATAATACTATTGAGATCGAAGAAGATGACGAAGAAGAAGTGTACTACTTACTGCCATTGAAAGTGATGCATAAGCCATTCCATAAGTGTGACAGACATCAGGAGCTCCAAATGGGCTTCCCTTTTCTTTACAGACTGCTGGGATTATAATGAGGAGCATGTTCCCCAAATTTCCTATTCATACCAAATCAGGTAATAACTTCAGAAATCATTGGTACGAATTAATATTCCGAAATCTGAAAGCAAATTCAAAATTACCAGCCGCACAGCAACCCAAAATGAGGCCTCGGAGATGTGGAGGTGGTCTTGCTAATTGGATGAGTATCCATCCAAGTACAGAACCAACAATGAAGGTGATTAAGATGTTCAATGGCATAAACCACCTATATAAATACACACAGAGTCATATGCACCATACTTAATACACTAATCATTGTAAGTTTTGATATTAACTAAACAAATTAAAGGATTTGAACTCACAGTTTAATCATACTGTCATATGTAATAGTCTGGGCAAGGTTAGTTCCCACCAGAGCTGGACCGAATACATGAAATACAACCTGCTCACAAACACAACAATTGTATTATGTCTAAAATTAACCTGGGTAAATCTACATAATCCCATTACCAAACGTACAAGTCTTTTTTATGGAACAGAAAAAAAAGGTTTACAGTGTTCAAGTTCTTCCTGGTTTCTTCCCCCAGAATATTAACGCGCTCAAGTGCAAGATAGGAGCCAAGTGCAGTGATCAAGAGCACTTTCAAGACCGGAATCGACGCGGTGATGAAGAGCTGCAAAAGCGCCATTGCTGAAACTTACAAGCTCTTCCCCCCTCTCACTCAGAAATCAAAATGGGCTTCAACTACCTACCTCGCTCCTCTGCTTTGCGTATAAATATATGAACTTTTCAGAAATTTGAGGACTACAGAAACCCTTTGAAGATATGGTGAAGAAGAACCTTCTTGGAACTGATTCTGAATCATAGAATGTTAAGGTAAGGAGCAAGTGGGGAGAAAGTGAATTAAGAAAGCGCATGTCGTACCCTGTCATCATACAATTAATGTTAAAATTATTACGAGTGATGGAGATGAATGACTTGGTTTCTACTTGTTTTTTCGATTACAGTGAATGAATGAATTACGTTATTTCATTATTTGCGTCAAAACAAACACGTGTTTTGGTCATGGATGGCTGGGAATGAAGTAATCAATTTGGCCTAGCTTTCATGCTGCCACATTTCCTTTTCAAAGCAAAGTGCCAAGCTCAGAGGGGCGTATGAGATCAACAATCCTCTAAAGAGACGTATTAGTCTAGAGTTGTTGCTCTGTTTGTTCATCTATTTTATAATTCTATATTCTAATATGAGTAAAACAAACAAAGAAAACAAAAGTGAAACGTACTGGACTGCATTTTGCGGTAGAGAGTTGAGACTTCAGCACCTCCACCATTCATTTGTTTAGTAATCAATCATTCACCCTAAATTGATAGTAACATTACAAGTATCAATTTAGGCCTGGTCAACGAGCCGGGTCGGACCTTACTATATTTTTAAATAATTGCGGGCTGGGCCGGACCGGACTTTATTGTAAATTAAATGATCCAAGCTCGTCCATATAAAGCGGGCCTTGCGGGCTTTTTCTGGCCTGGCCGGGCTGGGCCTTGCGGGTTTTTTTGGGACGGGCCTTGTGGGCTTTATTTATAATAAATATTTAAAGACACTAATTTTTTTTATAAATCTATATTTATATATCATACATTCCAAAGAGCAACCTCTATCAATTCAAAGAAAATGGGAAAACTCACCGTTTGATGTGATTATTACAATAAATTATGCGTGTGGTTAAAAATTTAGTCAATTTCACCATAGTTTCGAACCCGATCGGATTGGTCAACCGTAGTCACTTGTATGTTTTCTTGGTTGACCGATGGCGTGACGACCGCGAAACGTGCTTATTTTTTTACATCACGTTTGTAAATATTTCATCGATGGATATGCGTGGACATAAGATAAAAATTTCAATTTTAATTACAAATACGTTGGTCTATACCAATTTTTTTTTTTGTGTAAGTTGGTCTATACCAATTTGCCTCCTAAAGTTGTATAACTTATACATTGCATTTAAATTGTTGAGGTTCATTCTAAAGCAAACATGAAGTGGAAAATGAATTTGGAGAAACCAACTGTCACGCCCCGAATTTTGAATAATTAAATTCAAATCCGAAACGCAATAACTTAACAAACACAAGAAAAACACATAGAAAATTTTTCATTAAAACTAAGCAACAAACAAACTGAACTCACAATGTCAACACCGACTCGTTCTCTAGAGTCAAATATCACATCACCAAGTGTTTACAAATTAAACCGAATAACAATCCAATAAGTAAACGCACCCTCCACACTCACAACACAGCGGAAGACTAGAACCAAAATACCATACTACGTCCAGGCTACGACAGCAACAAAACCTCAGCTTCGATGATGATTACACTGACCTGCACAATAACCCCTACACCATGGAATAGTGCACCAGGATTGTAAACAACAAACCCGGTAAGCCTTTCAGCCCGTATGAGTAAACTCAATTAAAGTGACTCACGTCACGCATGCTTATAATTTCTCAATTCGTGAGATGAATTAAAGCAACAATATTTAACTCCACAAAACGCAACCAAACATCAAGTTCATATCATATCAAAATCAACATGCACTGACTCTCGACTCATGCATCCAATTTCACAATACTTCAACTAAACAATTAAACTCAATTATGTCTTAAACATTTTAAAACACAACGAACCACAAAATCAACCTTCATTTGTCTCAACAAAAGTAGTTGTCACCTTAGTGACGTTTCAAATCATTTTCCATCTCAACGACAAATCTACGAAAATCCCACTCACTTCCCCTCAACATAAAAATTTCCCAAAATGATGACCTCACGACTCATTTCACAACTCACTACAAATCTCAACCACAACCGCACTTACAATTGAATTAAGTAAAATCAGTAATCCCTGCATAGAAACTTAGTTCAGGAGATCACATTAAAAACAAACAATAGAAATCATATAAATCCCTGCATAGAGTTTAGTTCAGGAATTTACATTAAAACCAAAATGAAAACTTTTTCCGAAGGCCATAACTTCTTCATACAAACTCCGATTTCCGCGTTCCACATGTCCACGAACTCGTATCGACGCACTCTACGACTTTAGTGAAGGAAGTTCTCACAGAATCTAAACGTATAAAAAGTCAACCTTTGTGAACCCCCTAAAACGTGCACTTCGAATAATTATTCGTCCGAAAATAATTCCACTCCACCCTCGAACCACGAAATCGTACAAACGAACACTTTATTAATCCCATGAAACATTTAGGAATTAATAACAAATTTCCGAGGTCTTACACCAACCATGCACAGCTTTGAAAAGAATTCCATCATCTAATTTGGTCTTGTTTTCATTATACAATCTGTTCTTTTTTTGTTTTTGTTTTTTGGTAAAATGGGGGCAGAAGGCTCAGAATGAAAAAAAAAAAACAGTTTTATCCTGGAGCAATAAAGGGCTGTTGGAGGGCAATAAATGTTTTGAATTGATGTAATTTCCTCGTTTTTTTCCTTAATCAAAATTTTATTTGTCTAATTTTAGGGAGATTAGTTTATGGTGGTTGTAAAAATTTCAGCCAATTTGGTTCTTATTTCGAATTCGATCAACTAGGTCAAACTTAGTTACTCTAAAGAGCAACCTCTATCAATTCAAAGAAAATGGAAAAACCAACCGTTGGATATGATTATTACAATAAATTATGAGTGTGGTAAAAAATTTAGCCAATTTCACCATATTTTCGAATCTGATCGAATAGGTCAACCGTCGTCACTTGTATGTCTTCTTAGTTGACTGATGGCATGACGACCGCGAAACATGCTTATTTTTTCACATCACGTCTGTAAATATTCCATCGATGGATGTGCGTGAACATAAGATAAAAACTTCAATTTTAATTACAAAGACGTTGGCCTATACCAATTTGCCTCCTAAAGTTGTATTGACTTATACATTGCATTTAAATTGTTGAGGTTCATTCTAAAACAACCATAAAATGGAAAATGAATTCGAAGAAACCAACTGCTCGATGGAGAGATTGTAACGTTTTATGGTGGTTGTAGAAAATCCAGCCAATTTGGTTCTCGTTTCAAATTCGATCAGTTAGGTCAAACTTAGTTACTCTTATAAACCTATATTTATATATCATACACTCCAAAGGGCAACATCTATCAATTCAAATAAAATGGAAAAACTGACCGTTAGATGAGATTAATATAATAAAATTATCAGTGTGGTAAAAAATTTAGCTAATTTCACCATATTTTCGAATCCGATCGAATCGGTCAACCGTAATCATGACATGTAGAATATATATGCACATATTCTATATAGAAGTATGAGAACGTCCAATTTCACCATAAGCCAAATTACAACAAGTTCACACTCACACAACGAGACACACACACACACACACACACACACAGATATATATATATATACAGGCCCGTTCCAAAGCGGACGTCCGCACTTTGCTAAAGTGCAGACGGCGACGCAGCAGCAGCGTTCCAGGCGGCGACGGCGGCACAAGGCTTGGCGGATGGAGGCCAGAGGCATCCCGGACGGTTCTGGGTAGCGTTCGAGGTCGGAGGAGGTCGGAGTTGCAGGTTTCTGGGCAGCAACCTCACCTGCAACTGCAGGTTTCTGGGCAGCGCTGCAACCACGTCGCCGGCGACTCCACCGACTGCAGACCGGTCCGTCCGACCCCTGGAGTCGTCCGGCAAGCCCCGCCGCTCCGTCGCACCCCGAGCCGAGCTGCAGAGTCGACGTCCGCATTTTAACAACAGTGCGGACGTCCTCTTTGGAACAGCTCTGTATATATATATATATATATATATATATATATATATATATATATATATATATATATATATATATATATATAAACATGTCTAATAGTCCTAGATCTTCAATAATGATGATGTGGCACACTGAAGATTTCCAAATATATGTGCTGGGCCTTCTAGACATAAACTTGTAAAAAATGTTGCAGATTCCCGTCCAAGCTGAACTGCCTTCACTTAAATTGCCATAACTCCTTCTAGAAAAGTCGGAATCGCAAACCGTAAAATTCTTCAGAAACTAGACACATGGGGCTTTCCGTGCATATAGGGTACAGCCCCTAATTCCATCCGAGAAGTTCCCAGTAATTCAGTGAAGTTCGGTTCTAGACATGAACTTGTAAAAGATGTTGCAGATTCCCGTCCAAGCAGAACTGCCTTCACTTAAATTGCCATAACTCCTTCTAGAAAAGTCGGAATCGCAAACCCTAAAATTCCTCAGAAACTAGAGAGATGGAGTTTTCCGTGAATACAGGGTACAGCTCCTAATTCCATTCAAGCAGTTCCCAGTAATTCAGCGAAATTAGGTTCTAGACATGAACTTGTAAAAAGATGTTGCAGATTCTCGTTCAAGCTGAACTTCCTTCACTTAAATTGCCATAACTCCTTCTAGAAAAGTTAGAATGGCAAACCGTAAAATTTTTCAGAAATTAGACACATGGGGCTTTCTGTGCATATAGGGTACAGCTCCTAATTCCATCCGAGCGTTTCCCAGTAATTCAGCGAAGTTAGGTGTTCTGCACAACAGTTTTTGTGTTATTTATATAATATTTTTTGTTTGTGGGCTTTTACTGGCCGAGCCTAATTGGGTTTTACAGGCCGGGCCTAACGGGCTTTTGGCGGGCCGGGCCGGGTTTCAAACCCCTAAACCAAGCCCGACCCTCTACCCACCGAGCCGGGCCTATGGCGGGCTTTTTGACGGGCCGGGCCGGTCCTGGCCGGCGGGTCTCCATCGGCCCACTTGATCCGTGGACTTTTTGATGAGGCCTATATCAATCAGTTGATGGTGCATCTTCACTCAAAGGAAAAACATTACTTGTGTTTTCTTTTTCCCTTGACATAAAGAAATGAAAAGTGGACATCCAAATTATGACAACTTGCTTGGATGAGAGTAACGTGAGGGCCATTTTAGTGAAGGATCTCTTTTTTTGGTCATTTTAAGAGATCTCTTGTAGGATATATTTTTCGACCACATTTTGGCATCTCAACCGTTTTTAGGTTTCAATTTTTTTTCTTATTCCTAAAAAAAAAAAAAAAAAAAAAAAATTGTCCATTTACCCTAGTTCTAGGGATTTTAATTCTCCCTTACCCATGAAAACTCTAATAACGTCTTCCCTAATACCCAATTATGTTTTTTTAGACTATTTTACCCTCACCCTTTTGTTACATAGAGAGAGAAAGAGAGAGAGAAGCCATAGGAGACTTCGCTGGAGTCCGCTCACCGGTCACCGATCGCCGAATTTCGATCACTGGTCGTCGGTCGCAGGATTCCGGTCACCGGTTGCCAGAGTTTTCATGATCGCCAGATTCTAGACACCAGTCACCGGAATCCGGTCACAGGCCGCCACCCACTGGATTTCTCTGAAAACCTCGCCGGAGGTCTCCAAAGAGATGGCCGGAAAGGTTTACTGCCCCCCAATAGACGTCTATTGCCCCCTAGTAGAGGGGCAATACCTCTATTGCCCCACAATAGACATTTATTGGGGGGTAATAGAGATTTATGAAACCTCACCGGAAGTTCCAAAGAGGTTGTCGGAGATCTCATACCCTAAACCCTAAACTCTAAACCTGTATTGCCTTCCAATAGACCTTTATTGCCCCCCAATAGACATTTCGGTCGCCGAAATGGAAACTAATCTCCCTAAAATTAGACAAATAAAACTTTGATTCAGGAAAAAAAACGAGGAGATTACATCAATTCAAAAAATTTATTGCCCCCCAATAGACCTTAATTCCCTCCCAAATATGGATACTAATACTCGATTTCTTTTTTGTCCCGTGTAACAAATATGAATATTAATCAAACCTGCAATATTTGACCCATCATGTAATCTCTACAACTCATACCAAATTATCTCTGTTTGTGGATTATTGGATGGACAAGGAAGGAGGAAAATAATATATGGCAAGGTCTTTGTCACTGGATGACTCGAAGTGACCAAGAATTTGATATGTATTTGATTAAAATGGTTACCATGGCTACCTCTTTTGTATTAATTATAACGCACCGCTGCACACCTCATGATGAAGATTATCAAACCCAGATTAAAATAAAGAGTCGCGAACAGAAGCAACAAAATGCATTAAATTTGACATTTTAATAGCAATAGAAACCTCAAAGACTGCCTTTACAGCAAAAGCTTCACAAAAAATTAAGTTTCTAAAGCTCTCCCTCTCTTGTAAGCAAAACCAAAAATGGCTTCCACAAACCCACTAACCCAGTCAGTCAAAGGTGCTTAATTCTCTCATCCATCTTTCAATGACTCTTTATCACACACACATACCCATTTTGGTTTTTGGACTAAAGTTTCCGATACAAAATTGTAGAGAAAAATGCACAATCAGTAGTATCTGGAGACTCTGAGGACTGTCAAAATGATACCTAAACTTTTAAACGTATCAATGTGATGCCTGAACTTCTATTTTGTTGTCACCGTTGTACCCACGTCAAGTTTCCGTCACGGCTTCGTTAAATTTACCACGTGTCGGGCCGTGCTCGTGCGGGGTCAATAACGGGCCGTGCTCGTGCCTACCCACTATAAAGCACGATTTTAAAATCTTAATTTGAACAAATAAAAATTAATTTTATTTAACTATTTAGAAAATTAAAATAAATTTAAGTTATACAACATTTTTCTTAATCTTAGCATTTTAAGATTAGATTTCTAATAATTTTTTATATTCCACTATAAGAAAGAAAAAAAAAAAAACTCAAAATATATTGTTTTTAGTATATTATTGTGAGATTAATCTTTATTAATATAATGAAGATTTAGTATCTATTATTCTTTCCTTCATTCTATAGTTGTATTATTATGAGATTGGTCTTTATTAATAAACATATATTTAATATTTAGAAAAAATACTTATGTCAAAACAAGGATATAATGTTTTGTTTCATTATTTTGACAATATAAAAGAAAGCATTGGTGGAATTGTCATGAGATTTTAAATAAAAAGGTCTCATATTCAAATCTCATCATTGTAGTTTTTTAATATTTTTAAAAACAAAATGAAATTTTGTGTTTGTAACGGGCCGGCCCACAATATGTCGTGCTCGGGTCGTGCTGGGCCCATTACGGGCTCGGGCCGGGCCGGGCCAATGGGCCAATATTCTTAGGCCCAGCCCGACCCATTATTCTAACGTGCTCGGGTCGTGCCGGGCCACTAACGGGCTTGGGCCGTGCCGGGCCGCTTTTAAGCGTGCCGGGCCCGTGCCGTGCTCGTGCTTAGTGGCCCGTTTGCCACCTCTACACGTGAGCTACAAAATGAAGGTAAAATGACTGATTTGCCCATATAACTGACATTTAAAATATTTTTTTTGGTAAAAATATTTTTAATAAAAAGGATCTATGTTTTTTTTTTGATTGGATAAATAGATCCTTTTTTACCTTTAAATTTTTTCACCCCTCCACCTCTCGTCTTCTTCCTCCCCTCGATCAACCACACTCTAAAAAGACTGACTTTGCTCGCTGATTCCTCCCGCAACAACACCTTAGTACTCCTCGATTTCAGGCACACGGCGCCGACGCAGTTGACCTCGACGAAAGGATCGGCGGTGCACTCCATCGCCAATTTCAGATCTTCGACAAGCGAAGCTTCGAGAAGACTTTGTCCTTCATTTTGGAGGACGAAATTGAAATTGAAATTGGGATTGGGATTTGGATTGGGTTCTCTGTAAACTTTGACAGTACTCAAAGCGGGACTTGAGATCAAGGAAGGAGGACGGAGAGATCATCTATATCATTACTTGCTGGTGTTTTTGTTGTAGTTAATAACTTGATATTAATGGATTTTGAGTTTGTTAATGTTTAAAGTTCAGTGGTAGCTAAACCTTTGTTAACGCTGGTCCGATGGGCGGACCGCTACTTGTGATATTCTCAGAGCTTCCGCTACCTGTCAAGTAAAATACAGAGGGCGTCAGAGGGAGACCGCGTTGGGCGGTCTTCTCTTCTCCGATGCCTAAGTCAGTCAATGTATTTATGTTGACAAAGTAACAGTAGGTAAGTATTGAATGCGTAATTAATGAGGAGAGAAGAGAGAATCTTTTATAGGTGAGGAAGGAGCTTATCTTCTTCATGTTTTCGATGTGGGACTGATATGCTTCAGTCCCCAGCTTCTGGAGCTTCTGATTCTGTCTTGGAGCGGCCCGTGGCGGCGCGTCAGCGGTGATCTGGGGGTAAGCCAGGGCTCAGGCGGTAGCCTGCTTGGCTGTGTTCTCGTAGGTCACTCCTTTGGCGGGAGTCGGTACCGCTGGAGATAGCATGAGCGTGGCTCATTATAGCTAATTATGCTTGCAAATGCCTATGTAAGTACAAGCCCCCCAAGTCCCTAGTCAAGGAGGGCAATCTTGGTTGGGGAGTTACCTAGAGCGTCAGTGCGTTGTCAACCATGGACTTACTGAACAAACGCTTTATACCCTTTCGGGTGGGCCCCTGCTAGGCCCCCTAGGGAGTCCCCCACTCCCCGGCTAAGATAGACCTCCGTTTGGCCGATGTACTGTTTGTTGCGGGGAGTTGCGCTGAGCAAAGGGTGTTGGGTAGCGAACCCAATCTTTGATACCCAAGTAGAGGGAGTCAACATGCCTGATCAGGGTCGTCGAAGACTGTGTTGACGCGTCCCCCTACCTGTCCCGGAGGACCATGTTTTGACTGTAACGCCGCGTTGCGGTCGTTGTCAAAGTGAGGCATTGCCTCGGGAATCGCCGTTGGCGAAAGTCCCTCCGCTGATGATAAGTGGCCTGCAATGTTGCGAGGACCTGCCTGGCGGTAGCCTGGTGAATGGCGTTGCGGTCAACGGTGACTGTCTTACTTCCAAGGTGCCGAGGGAGAACCCTTGCTAGCGGTGTTGCGCTTAGCGGAAACTATCTTGCTTGCAAGATGAAGAGGGGAGAAGTTCCGCTAGCGGAGTTGCGGTTAGCGGAGACTATCTCGTTTGCAAGATGGAAAGGGAGAAGTTCCGCTAGCGGAGTTGCCCTTAGTGGAGACTATCTCGCTTGCAAGATGAAAAGGGAGAAGTTCCACTAGCGGGGTTGCGCTTAGCGGAGACTATCTCGCTTGCAAGATGAAAGGGGAGAAGTTCCGCTAGCGGAGTTGCGCTTAGCGGAGACTATCTCGCTTGCAAGATGAAAGGGGAGAAGTTCTGCTAGCGGGGTTGCGCTTAGCGGAGACTATCTCGCTTGCAAGATGGAAAGGGAGAAGTTCCGCTAGCGGAGTTGCGCTTAGCGGAGACTATCTCGCTTGCAAGATGAAAGGGGAGAAGTTCCGCTAGCGGGGTTGCGCCTAGCGGAGACTATCTCGCTTGCAAGATGGAGGGAGAAGTTTCGCTAGCGGAGTTGCGCTTAGCGGAGACTATCTCGCTTGTAAGATGGAAGGGGAGAAGTTCCGCTAGCGGAGTTGCGCTTAACGGAGACTATCTCGCTGAGTCTCCCGATGTTTGATGATTTTCCTTTTCGATGGTTACCTTGTATAGACGCTTCGTGTGACGGCGTTCGACACATGGCCAACATGTATTGGGTTAGCGTGTGGATTTATGTTTGTGCAGCACGCCCGTCGCCTCGCCATAAATGCGGGTAATTATTGATTTTGTAACTGAGGCGTCGTCTCGGTTAATCCGGAGAGTAAGTGTAAGCGTGAGGCACGTGTACGGTTATCATGCGATGTCTTTTTTTAGCGGACGGTCAAGATTGGGTTGATGTTGACATAAAAGAGACTTGGTGGTTTGGCACTTGGCACTTAGAACTAGTATCGTCGTCTTCAAGCTTCGCCTTGCGTTCCGAGAAGAAGATTGCTACGATTCCGTGAAGTTATCGATCTTTGAAGCACGAAGATCTCCTACAGTGAAGACAAGCGCCTTCGATCGCACCAAAGCTTTCATCTTTGAGGTTGGTATCTTGAATCCCATCCCTGTTTTATTGGATTTCTGTGTGTTTACCTCTGTCAGTTTCTGGGTTTTCGATTTGGGGTGCAATCTGTTCCTCCCCGGTGTGCTCTGAGGGTGTAAAGAGAGTTTTGGGGATGGGTTTTGGTGTTTGATAGAGAGTTGGGGTTTAGGTATTTGCTAGATGGTCGAATCTGGGTTGAGTGTATGGGTGCGTTTTGTTCTTGTTTTGGCATTTTCTGGGCAATTGTTCTTGATGTTCTTGGATGCAACTGATAAAGGGCTAGCTTAGATCTTGTGCGAACTGACTGGTTTAGGTTTTAGGGTTTTGGGATGGCTAGCGTTTTAGAGATCTCGAGCGGTGAGGATTCCGGGTCTGACGAGTCGCTCAACGTGGCGGAT
The DNA here is from genome assembly GCF_958449725.1 of Rosa rugosa. Lineage (NCBI taxonomy): Eukaryota > Viridiplantae > Streptophyta > Magnoliopsida > Rosales > Rosaceae > Rosa > Rosa rugosa. The sequence continues at coordinate 29,408,859 of NC_084823.1, forward strand.
AGGGTGTTTATTGACTCGTTGCGTCCATCTACCCCTGCAGGAACCTCACTGTCCGAACCGCTAGAAATTGTGCCGCTACAGACCATACCCTGGGCAGTTGCCATGGGTCGTGCTGGTCGTCCTGAGAGTTCTAGGGCAAGAGAAGATGCCGCTACTTCCAAAAGGCGAGAGGAGAGGCTGGCGAGCAATAGCGCCGCTAGCGGCTCCACTGATGGGGTGAGAGAGGCTGGCGGGGAAGAGGTTGAGTCAGCCTGGGTTCTCGGCGACGGCACAGCGGTTGACGAGGCGGGAGGACCGATGACGGTGGCTGCCGTCAACCGTGTGAAGCGGGTGTTCCGCCTGCCAGGTGTAGTGAAGCTGCGACCGCCGCTGAAGGATGAGAGACCGTCGTTCCTGCCAGGCGGGCATGCCGCCGTGCATGAGGCGATCTTCCACCAGGGAGTGACATTCCCGCTGCTGCCAAATCTCCAGATTTTGGTTTGTGAATTTGGCCTCGCCTTTGGGCAAATTTGCCCTAATATGTGGCGGTTGCTGATGGCGCTCAACTCACTTTGGCGTCTGTCCAGTTGTGAGGGTCCAACCGTGGCGGAGGTGCTGCACTTCTACGAGTTGGTGTACGTGAAGTGCCAAGGATGCAGAGGGCAAGTGAATCTGAGTCGCCGCCAGGGGGCGCCCAAGCTAATCGAGAACTTGAAGGACTCCATGTCACCCTGGCGGGGGACCTTCTGTGTTGCCACCGCCGATAGGAGTATCAAGCGGGCTCGAATGAGGGGGAGCCGACATTTAGGATTAAGTCGGAATTCCAACCTATCCGAGGTTGTCGCTGGCCCCCGCTACTCATGGTTGGTTTTTGTTGTACAATAATTCCTTCTGTTGTAACGATTGTTCCGTTTTTTTTTTTTTTTTAGCGGGCCTGCGGTATAACCTGACGCGTGAAGAAGAGTGTCGTGTGGCAAGAATTCGAGGCTGTTGGCAGAATCGCAACCTGTTAGATCTTCGCCTACTCACCGGGTGGGAGCTGTTGGTCGATCAACAGTTGACACGAGCCCTTGGTAAGTACCTTCCGCTGATGTGTTTTAGTTCATTTTTTGTCAGGCTAACTCGTTGTTTGTATAGATTCTTCGCCGGGCAACAGAGCGAGCCGCGAGGCGTTTGAGAATTCCATGGACCGCGCAGAGATCAATAACTTCCTGGAGAGCATGTACGCCTCTGGGCTGGCGGCCCAGAAGACCGTCGTTGATCCGGAAACACTGTCGCTGAGTCAGTCTGAGACTCCTGTGGTGCTACCGATGCCGCACCACTCTCACCTTGGTGCCGATGGTTCGCCCGTCGTTCAGGCGGGAACTGGCGTGGACCGTGGGGCTGCCGGCGGGAGTAAGGTCCCTGCTGCAACTGTAGCAAAAAGAGAGAATGCCCGCTAACTGGCGTGGGCCGCAGAAGGAGAAAGTGGTGTCACTGGCGGAAACAGTCACCTTTGCGGGGCTGGAGCAGCAGAAGGGATCGAGGCCTGGCGTTGCTGGATCCACACGGGTGGTGCTTCAGAGGAGGCGTCGCCAAAATGACTCCGATGGAGAGGAGGAAGGGGATGACGCGGAGACCATCGGGGCCCGCCATCAGAAGAGGGCAAGATAGGCTCCGCCTAAGGTGCCTGTGGTCGCCGACAGGGAGGTGCAAGCGAGCGACCTGGACTCGTTTGCCGCGTAAGCAGAGTTCCTGACCGACCATGAGCGGGAATTTCTTTTCCACCTCTGCGAGCAGCTCGGGTTTGGCGGCCTAGAAGGGATTGTGCGCTCGACCGCCGTTGATCAATCGCCCTTCAACTCGGCCTTTGGGCATCTCTCCGTTGGGCTGCATGAGGTGTTCCTGGTGGCGTCGAAACAGCCCCGGGTTGAGCGGCAGCTCAGGGAGGAGATCAAGGGTCTCCAGAGGGAGCTGGGGGAGGCCAAAGACAGGTTGGCGGATGTGGAGCAGCGCCTGACCAAGGCAGACTGTGATGCTGCGGATGCCCGCGGCAAGCTGGTTGTCGCAGTTAAGCGGGACCTGGAGCGGAATGATCACGTCTCCAAGCTAAAGCAAGATATAGCCTTGCTGAAGGATCAAGTGGCGGCTAAGGTTAAGAAAGTTGAGATCCTTCAGCGGGATTCTGTCGCCAAATCCGCTGAGGTGAAGAGGCTGGAGGGCGAGGTTGCTCGCCTAAGAGCTGAGGGGAACCGTGCGGCGGCCGCCGCTGTGGAGGCGTTTAAGCAGTCGGCGGAATACAAGAAAGCGATGACTGAGGCGGCGAAGGCCGGTTCCGTCGCCAACGTGGAACTGCTGAACCAAAAGGGCGCCATCAACTGGGTGAAGGCGTCCCAGCCCGCTGGACCCTCAGGGCATTAAGCGCCTCCTGCGCGTGGTGTGGTTCCCGCTCACGTTGAGGGTACCCGCTAGGGTAGCGGGGAGAGTGGTGAGCGTCCGGCGGACGACTCTCAGCGGACCCCACCTCATAGTCAATCTGTGGTCTCCCGTGCTGCCTTTCTTGCCGCCCACACTCGAGCGGATGGTACCATTATAACGCCAAGCCGTACCGCTCGTGGGTCCGATCAGACGAGCTGTCAGTCCGACCAACAACCGCCGCCGAAGGGCGAGGATGTCGCTGCTGCCTCCCAAAATCCATGAAGATAGCTCCATAGCATTATGGAGTGCCGCTGAGGCCTGTTTTTTTTTTGTGCGCCGCTAAGGCCTTTGTTGTAATACCCCGAAAAATCCAAATTAATTTCCGTGGATTTTTAGAAATGATTTCACGATAGTGGGAGCGAGTACGAGGCTTGGAGAAGTTATGAAATTAGTTCGAACGATTAATTTTCGAAAACGAACGTTATTTAGGAGGTCTCAAAAAGTGACTTTTTATACATTGGGAATTTGGGAAAACTTCATTCATAAAAGTTGTAGAGCGCGTCGATACGAGTTCGTGGACATATGGAATGCGAAAATCGGAGTTCGTATGAGAAAGTTATAAGCGATTGAAAATCGGGAAAATTCTATAAATACAAAAAAAAGTTCCGGAAATTGCATTGGAGGACAGAAATTTCAGAAACCTATATTTTCTCCCCAATTCTCTCCCGAGCCCAGATTTGTTCCTCTCTCTTCCACCGGCCATATCTCCCTCCACAGACCTCCGATCGACTTGATTCCAAAAGTATTTTCATTCGCCTTGAAGTCAGTTAAAACTTCCTAGAAGACATCAAAGTGAGAAAAGAACCATGGAAGGTGCTAGGAGGCCGAGAAGCTGCACAGCTCGAGCTGGAATTCGCCCGATGCTGCTCTTCCTTCACCGGCCGATATCTCTCTCATCCAACCTCGAATCGAGTTGATTCCAAAAGGGATTTTGCTGGGCCTGAGCTATATTACAACTTTGTAGAAGACATCGAGGGGAAATAACCAACGTGGTAGCCGCTACAAGTCGAAGAACACGGTGCAGTCGAGCTGGAAATCACCTCCTTTCCCCACCGTCGTTCTCCCTCCTCCGGCCACCTTTTGCCGTGATTCTTGAGAGGATTCTGCACTTCTGAGGATGTAGATCATTTCCCCTAAGGTGGATTGCATCGATTTCATCTGTGGAGATCGAATTGGAACGAATTCAAAACTAGGGTTCTTCGGGTTTCAAACCTTATAAGGTAAAATTCTACTTTTTGGCTTATAATCTGACTTTGGTGTAGTTATGAAAGTTTCAATTCGAGTTAAGATGAAGAACTTTCGTGTTGGGAGTTTTGTCTAATTTTGACTTTGGATGGGTGGCGGTGCCGCCACTGTGATGGTGGTTTCCGGCGACCTCCGGCCACCCCAAGGACAGTTTCTGTCCATTTTTGTGTTCTACGTGTCGATACGATCGTTTGCATATATAATTCATAATTTTTGGATATCGTATGATTAAGTTATGAATTTTTAAGTTTCGATCGATTTCGATCGTTCGATTTGTGATCTGTGAAGATCAGACCGTTCGATGGACTTGTAGTTTTGTTATGTTGATCTTATGACTGTCCCAGTGGCTTTGTGTGGTCATGGGCGAAGATCCGACCGTTGGATCTTCGTATAATTGTGAAATAGTGATTCGGAAGGCGATTCGTGAGAATCTAACCGTCGGATTTTCGTATAATTTTGAGGAGATGTTTGTTAGAGTGATTCAAGAAGATCTGACCGTTGGATCTTCGTGATAATTTTGGAGGATGATCCTAAGGGCGATCCGTGAGGATCCGACCGTTGGATCATCATATAAATTCGATCTGGCCGTTGGATCATCATTAAATTAGAATCCGACCGTTGGATTTCCGTATATGTGTGGTTTATGAATGATTGCTAAGTTAAGATCGTATCTGACTAGGTGATTGACGGTTTGAGTTAGTGGACGATTGTGGATCGTATTTTGAGCGGAATTGAAGACGCAGCGGGATTATCGAGGTGAGTAAACCTCACATGGTTCATATTACGAACCGAGTACTTTTAATTAATTTATTTTTTGTCGTCATTGTGTGAGCTATAGTTGGTATTAATGGGCATTCCTGTGTGAATGTCTATCTATATATATATTATTTATGTGAAATAATATGTATTGTTGAAATTGTGAGATATTATGTACTGTTATGGTTGTGTTGAGTTTATTGTTGAAAAGCAACAATATTGTGAGAGGTATTAAATTTATTGTTGAGAAACAATAAATTGTTGATTTGTTGAGATATATTGATCTGTGGAGATCAATAGGTCACGGGGGTGACCATGGCATCTATTAGTGAACCACGCCCTTGTACCGGGTAGGTGGAAACTAATAGCATTAAATCGTGAACCACGCCCTCGCGCCGGGTAGGTGGAAACGATCAGTTAGAGCTCTAGTCTGTCTGCCAAATGTTGAGTGACCTTATGAGGGTAACGGGGAGTGACTCATAAGTGTATAATATTTATATATATATATATTTATATATATATGAGAGTGAGAAAGTGAAGTGGTTTTGTGGTGATCATTGTAATTGTGATGTTTCTACATTTCTATACTTGAGTTAAAGGAAATGTATTTTATTAAATCAACAGTTCTTCTTGTTCACTCATACTGGCTGTAAAAAGCTTACCGGGTTTTGTGTTGTTGCAACTCCCGGTACACTATTCAAATTGTGTAGCGGGTAATCCTACAGGACAGGAGAACCAGGACGGTGATCGTGCGGTTAGAGCAATTGTTAGAGTTTTACAGCAATTGTACGTTGTGAGGTGTGTTATGCTCATTTGAGCTTTACAATATTGCTTGTGAGAGTGAATTGTAATAATGAACTCGAAGTTTCGAGATTTGGATTTTGTAATTATAATTATTCATGTTTCGGATTTGAATTTATTATTCAAAATTCGGGGCGTGACATTTGTTGTATTTTGACAATATATTTGGGCGGGGAGTCCCGACCCGTAATATACAGATGGTTTTTCTTTGCTTCAGAGATGAATGTGTTTACCGATTGTACTGTTTGAATATTTATGGACCGCTAGCGCTTTGACTGCTGTTTTGTGACTCAATGAAACATTAAAGGGATTAAAATTGTTCCAAGTGCACGATGTAGCGAACGTAGTCCGCCGAATTTTTTTGGCGTTGCCAGTTGATTTGTGTGCTTGGACTTGGCGACAATGGTTTGAATAATTCCTCGTTTCATTGATAGCTGATATATCAGCGTTTACAAAAAGCGGGGTTGTACCCGTTGGGTAGCTTCCCTTAGCTAAATATTGAGTCAAAAATTTAGCTAAGTCAAGATGCTCTAGGGTAGCGGTATGACTATTTGTAGTAATACCGAAGGTGTTCGGTATTCCAAGGGTGGGTCATTGTGACGCCATCCTTGTCCATTAGGTAGAAAGTGTCGGGGCTAATGACTTCCACAATTTTGTATGGACCTTCCCAAGTTGGGCGGAGCGCCGTTGGCGGTGGAATGACCTCCTTCATTACCCAGTCCCCCAGTTGGAGGTTCCGGGCCTTGACCCTGGCGTTGTAGAAACGCGATACCCGTTATTTGTTTTGCAAATTGTGCAGATGGGCCTTGTGTCGTTTCTCCTCTAGGAGGTCCTTGTCGAGATTGACGCCTTCGTCGTTGGTCTCGGGGCAGTAGCCTTCGACCCTAGCGGTAGGTTGAGTTATCTCAATAGGTAGGACGGCTTCAGTTCTGAACATCATGCAAACTGGTGTTTCACCAGTGGCGGAAGTTGGGGTAGTCCTGATGGCCCACAGAACTTCCGGAAGCTTCTCCGCCCATAAACCCTTGGCGTCGTCGAGCTACTTTTTTAGTAGCTTCTTGATTATCTTGTTTGCTGCTTCGACCTGGCCGTTGGTTTGGGAGTGAGTGACAGATGCGAAACTCATCTTGGTGCCCAGTTTAGCGGTGAAAGATATGAGTTCCTTATTGTTGAACTGTGTGCCGTTGTCTGTGATGATTGTGTGGGGGACACCATAGCGGCAGTAGATGTTCTTCCAGAGGAAGTGAGTTACCTTGGGTGTAGTTATTACCGTCAGTGGTTCCGCCTCTATCCACTTGCTGTTGTAGTCGATGGCAACAATGATGTACTTGAACTGGCCTTTGGCGGTTTGGAATTTTCCCATCAAGTCCAGACCCCAAGTTGAGTGAATCCATGGACCAATGATGATCGACAGTGGTTCCGCCGGGGCATGTGGGAGATCAGCATATTGTTGACATTTGTGGCAAGATCTTGATACCCTCCTGGCGTCGTCACCGAGTGTAGGTCAAAAGTAGCCTTGTCGCATTGTGTGATTGGCCAAGGATCTGGCGCCCGAGTGGTTTCCACATTCCCCGCCGTGTATCATTGCCAGAACGACCTTTCCCCTCTCTGGGGTTAGACACCGGAGGTTGGGGTGGGTGAACCCCTGGCGGTAAAGCTTGCCATTCTGGATGTTGTAGCGGGTTACTCTCCGCTTGAGCTATCGTGCTTCAACTTTGTCCTCTGGCAGTGTCCCATTGCGCTTGTATTCGATGATTTCGTCCATCCAACTAGGATTGACCTCAATGTTGAAGATCTCCGCTAGGGTTTTTGTGATGCTTGGCTTGTCAAGGCATTCCACCCTTGTGTCCGCTGGACTTTGGTGTGGCTAGGCGGTTGCTAGTCTTGCCAGTGAATCAACCTTGGCGTTCTTTTCCCTGGGGATCTGAGTGATGGTGTGAAATTTGAATTTTTTTAGGAGCGTCTTGACGTACCCCAAGTATGCCGCTAACTGGTTGTCCTTGGCCTGGAAACTGTCATTGACCTGGTTAACGACAAGCTGGGAGTCGCTGAATATGTTGACACTGTCAGCTCCTGAGTCGATGGCGAGGAGTAAGCCGGCAATGAGCGCTTCATACTCCGCCATATTGTTTGAGGCTTTGAAATTGAACTTTAACGTGTATTCCACGTTCAGTCCCCCTGGCCCTATCAAGATGACTCCGGCGCCGCTGGCCTTGGCACAAGCGGAGCCGTCCACGTGTAGGTTCCAGTCCGATTGCTGGGGGGCTGGTTCTTCAGCGGTTATCATTTCCGTGCTGGGCTCTGCCTCTATGTTGGGTTCAACCTGACGCTCGGTGAGCTCAGCAATGAAGTCCGCCACCGCCTGGCCCTTCATGGCGGTTTTTGGTTTGTAGTCGATGTTGAACTCACTGAGCTCGATGGCCCACTTGCTGAGGCGCCCCGAGTGTTCAGGGCTCTGCAGTACCTGCCTCAGCGGTTGGTTTGTTAAGACATGAATTATGTGGGCCTGAAAGTACTGGCGGAGGCGTCTAGCGGCGACGATGAGTGCGAGAGCGAGCTGCTCTAGGGGGGATATCTTGTTTCAGCCCCATTCATGCCTCTGCCTGAGTAGAATACAGGGAGCTCATCATGGCCGTCCCGCCGGACAATGGCGCAGCTTACCGCTGACTGTGATACCGCTAGGTATATATATAATGTCTCCCCCTGCACAGGAATGGAGAGGAGTGGGACTGCTGCTGTACTTACATAGGCATTTGCAAGCATAATTAGCTATAAGGACTAATTTCAGTTTACCCTCTTGAGGTTAGGGGTCGTCATCATGTTAGTCCCTCTAGTTTCAATTTAATCAGTAACACCCTTGTACTCTCCAAATTCATCAGCCGTGTCCAATTTCTACTATTCCGTCCAATTTGGACCGTTAAGTCTGACTTTTGGGGGCTAAAATGGTCATTTCAAGACAAAAAAAAAAAAAAAAAAAATTTCTTTTTTTCGTTTTTTTTTTGCATTTTTTTTTTCATTTAAAAATTTTTTTTTCCTTTTTTTTTTATTTTCTTTTTCTTCGCTTATTATTATTATTTTTTTTTTTTATAATTTTGTCTTCAACCTATACACCACAAGTTATAATAGGTTTATAAAAACAAAAAAAATACTCTAGGTGGTTAAAAAGCCGCTCGCTGGTCTACGATATTTGTGATATATCTCCGATAAAGCGAAAAATTTTAGGATATATCTGTAAAATATAATAGGTTTATAAAGTGAAGAATTTTAGGATATATCCCCAATAAAGTGAAGAAATATCTATAAAATATGATTAAAAAAATAAATACAGATATTTCTTCACTTTATTGGGGATATATCCTAAAATTCTTCGCTTTATCGGAGATGTTCCACAAATATTGTAGACCAGCGAGCGAAGAATTTTAGGATATATCCCCAATAAAGTGAAGAAATATATGTATTTATTTTTTTAATCATATTTTACAAATATTTCTTCACTTTATTGGGGATATATCATATTATTCTTCACTTTATAAACCTATTATATTTTATAGATATATTTTACAAATATATCCTAAATTTTTTCGCTTTATCGGAGATATATCACAAATATCGTAGACCAGCGAGCGACTTTTTAACCACCTAGAGTATTTTTTTTTGTTTTTATAAACCTATTATAACTTGTGGTGTATAAGTTGAAGACAAAATTTAAAAAATAATAATAATAATAAGCGAATAAACAGAAAAAAAAAAAAAAAAAAAAACGAAGAAAAAAGAACAAATTAAAAAGAGGAAAAAACATAATTTTTTTTTTATATTTTTTATAATTTGGAGCTCAAAATTACCATTTTACCCCCTATGTGGGGCCCACATAACAGATTTAACAGCCAATTTTGACGGAGGTCCAAAAATTGGACAAGGCTGATGAATTTGGAGAGTACAAGGGTGTTACTGATTAAATTGAAACTCGAGGGACTAACATGATGACGACCCCTAACCTCAGGGGGGTAAACTGAAATTAGTCCTAGCTATAATGAGCCACGCTCATGCTACCGCCAGCGGTACCAACCCCCGCCAAAGGAGTGACCTACGGGTACACAGCCATGCAGGCTACCGCCTGAGCCCCGGCTTACCCCCAGATCACCGCTAACGCGCCGCCACGCGCCGCGCCAAAACAGCATCAGAAGCTCTAGAAGCTGGGGACTGAAGCATGTCAGTCCCACATCGAAAACATGAAGAAGATCAGCTCCTTCACCTATAAAAGGTTCTCTCTTCTCTCCTAATTAATTACGCATTTAATACTTACCTACTGTTACTTTGTCAACATAAATACATTGACTAACTTAGGCATCGGAGAAGTGAAGACCGCCCAACGCGGTCTCCCTCTGACGCTATCTGTATTTTACTTGACAGGTAGCGGAAGCTTTGAGAACACCACAAGTATCAGTCCGCCCACCGGACCAGCGTTATCAAAGATTTAGCTACCGCTGAACTTTAAACGTTAACAGCTGCCCAGTACTCTTTCAGGCTCTGGAACGCCGCCTCACAGTCTGGGTTCCAGTCGATGACTTTCTTGTGGGTTGTCTTTAGGACTTTGAAAAATGGGAGACATCTGTCAGTGAGTCTGGAGATAAACCGAGAAAGGGCGGTTAGTTTGCCCTGTTGAGGATGGCTTGTACCTTGTCAGGGTTGGCCTCTATGCCCCGTTCACTGACTATGTAACCTAGAAATTTGCTAGCGGTGACGCCGAAGAAGCATTTTTCTGGGTTGAGGCGCATATCGTAAGCCAAGAGAATGGCGAATATGATTCTGGGTTGCCACGTGTCCGCTGGCCTTTATGCTTTTTACCAACATATCGTCCACGTAGACCTTGATGATTTTGCCCAGATGTTCAGCGAACATAGCATTCATCAGCCGCTGGTAATTTGCACCGGCGTTCTTCAAACCGAAAGGCATGACATTGTAGCAGTATAGGCCCTTGTCGGTGGTGAAGGAGGTGCACTCCTGGTCACCAGGGTGCATCTTGTTCTGATTGTAGCCGGAGAAGGCATCCATCATGCTGAGTAGCTCGTGCCCAGCAGTTGCATCGACCAGTTGGTCTATGCGAGGTAGCGGGAAGCTGTCCTTGGGGCATGCCTTGTTGAGGCCCTTGAAGTCGACACACATTCGCCACTTTCCGCTGGGTTTTTTGACCATGACCAAGTTGGAAATCCACTGAGGGTAATTGACTTGGCGGATGAATCCAATGCTCTGGAGCTTGGCCACCTCTTCCCCTATTGCACGATATCTCTCCTCGTCAAAGGCCCGTCGCCGCTGCTTGACAGGGTAGGCGGATGGTTTGATACTTAATTTGTGTGTGATGATCTCAGGGGAGAGGCCTGGCATGTCAGCGTAGGACCATGCAAAGACTGCGGCGTTATCACGTAGAAATTGGGTGAGTTCAGCCGCTACCTCTGGGTCTAGCTGAGCGCCGATGCGGACTGTCCGCTCAGGGTGTTCGTTGGAGATGCTGATAACCCTTAAGGATGTTTCTGGGTTGACAGGCTCTTTTTTGACATATTTCTTCTCGTCATCCCTGGGGTCCTCAAAGATATTTGGTGTCGGTGCATGGTTTCCCACTGTTAGGATTTCATGGCGGCGCGTTGATCGTGCCACGGTTGTGGAATAGCATTCTCGTGCCAATTGTTGACTTCCCTTTACACAGCCTGTCCCGTTGGGAGTAGGGAACTTCATGAGGAGCATGTATCCGGTGATGATGCACTTGAGCTTGTTAAGTGTCGGTCGACCAATGATGGCATTATATGAACTGAAGCAGTCCACAATGATGAACTCTGTATGGATTTCCGCCGTACATGGACTGGCGCCGATAACTAGTCGCATGTAGTCAGAACCCAATGGCTGTGTGACGTCACCGGAGAAGCTAAGCAATGGCTCATGATCCTGTAGTAGTTTTCTATTCCGCTGAAGTTTGTCGTAGCAACCGTTGAAGATGACATTTACAGCGGACCCGCTGTCGACAAGGACCCTTCCCACTGACCATTTATTGAGTATGGCGTCGATTAAGAATGGATCGTTGTGGGGCAGATGCACTCCGCGCTCCTCCTCCTCTGAGAAGGTAATGGGCTCCCAACCAGATTTTGGGAGTTTAGCTGACCTCTCATAGCGGATATTGCACACCTCCTTGGGGTGGTTAGCACGTGCATAGTGCTTTTTTGCCATGTGAGACATGTTGGTAATTGGAGCACCACCGTCGATGGTGTTGATGCGGCCCATGGGCTCAATGTTGGCGATCATGGGTGGTGGTTGGTGCACCTTGAATTGCTCCATCTTACCATCTCGGTACAAGGTCTCATGGCTGTTTTGAGGGCGTTGCAGTTGTTGGTATTGTGCCCGCTGTCCTCGTGGTATTTGCACCACTTGCCGGTGTATATGGGTTTTCCCGTCCTTGGGTATTTTCTTGGGGGTGGTGGCGGGATCTGGTCCTTGCACTGGTCGTATATTTCCTCGTACGAGGCCGTGAGGATTGTAAACACTGCGTACCGCTGAGAGGACTCCGTCTGTTTATTACGGTTATCCCCATGAGATGAGCGGTTGTCTTTATTGTAATGTTGGTCCTTCTACCGCTTGCTCTGGTAGTTGCCTTGTTGCCACTCCCTCTTCTTATCAGTTGGCGACGCAGAAGAGGTTTTGCTAGCGGTTTCCTGATGGCTGGCGGAGGGTTGGGTGGACTGTACAGGTGTTGGTGGTGGTGGGGTGGTTTCTCCATAGGTGATGAATTCTGCTTGTGCATGGATGACAGCCTCGCTCATGACATGGTCGTAAGCGGCATTTGGATTATTGTAATTGAGGTGATAGAGAAATGGCCCCTTGAGGAGTCCCTGCTTGAAAGCTGCCAGCGCCATTGTCTTATCAAGATCGCGGCACTAGGACGTTGCCGCTCGCCACCTGGTGACAAAGGCCTTCAATGTTTCCTCCGCCCCCTGCTTAAGGCTGAATAGCTGAGTTGTACTGTGGTGTCCGGCCGCCAAAAGGATGAACCGAGAGAGGAAAGCATTTGATAGGGCATCGAATGAGTCAATGGATCCCGGCGGGCACTCAAAAAACCAACTCATCGCCTCACTATCCAGCGTTTCGCTGAACAAGTGGCAGAGGGTGGCATCATCGAATCCCTTGTTATTGGTGACTTTTTTGAAGGTGTCCATATGGACAAAGGGCTCAGTCATGCCGCTGTAATGTGACATATTTGGTGTCTTTGCGTGCGCCCGGCGGATGGCATGCAGGATCCTGGCGGTGAATGGTCCTGGCCTGGACGCAAAGAGTGGATTTGGTATTGGTGCCGGGGCGCCTGCCTCCGCCTGGATTAGCCTTTGCTCTAGTTGTTGCATCCGCTCCAGTATTACACTACTAGAATTACTTAATCACACGACAGCCATCAGACGACACATGAGTTTTTGCTGTTGTCTGAGTTATTCAGACGACAGATTTTTTAAACCTGTCGTCTGACCTCTACTTCATCCAACACATGAACCCTTTTGTATATTTGAGAGATTTCAGACAACACTAACAATAATACCGGTCGTCTGAAAAACGAAAAAAAACTAATTTATATTTATTTTTTTCCCACTCAAAACACTAAAGCCTTTATTACCCAAAAAAAAAAACACTAAAGCCTTTGTGAAAACATGTGTTTCCCTCCCTTAGCCAAAATTTTAGGTTACTCTCCCTCCCAAATTGCTCTCGGCCTCCCTCTGACTCAATAAAATTTTAGGTCACTCTCCTTGCTCCCTAATTTCTCTCGGCCTCCCTCAATCGCGCTCACCCTCGCCATCGCTCTCAACCTCGCTGACTCAGTATCGTGCTCCCCCTCACCATCGCTCTCACCCTTAATCGCCCTCACCCTCTCAACCTCATCGACCCTCGCTCTCACTCTCAGCGGCTCTCCCTATCTTAATCTTTGAGGTTTCCTCTTCTTGAAACTCCTGCCTTTGTTTCCTTACTGTTGTTCAGATTGTGATTTTGGACAATCCTGCTTGTGGTTAGAAGTCTGATCGAGGGTTCATCAGCAGAGCAGATCCGTTGCATGGTCACCAGTTGTAGTCAAACTCGCTCCGTCAGACGTGCTCCAGGACTCACTATCTCCGATATAGGTATATTCTTTTCTATTTATACAACAAATCTGCCCAGCTTGAAGATGTTGAATATATGTTGTGCCTGTTTAGATCGTTGGATCTAGTAGACGTTTTCGATTTCCATGGCGGATTCAAATTCACCTCCCAACTCGTCTGTTGGTTTTTAATGTATCGTTATATAATAGGGCCTCAGAACCATGGAAATTGCTGGGAGTTTATTTTTTTTTTTGGATTAAATGGGAGTCTTTGATTTCTGTGTTTCACGAAGAATATATATATATTAAGTCGGGTACGGGATCTCCCAAGTCATGCTGGTTTTCATTGCAAATGGAGAATGTTTAGCGGATCCATGTTTAGCAAGTGTTTCGAAAATTATTCCTTTGCAAACCCACTCAGGCAAGCAATATTCCTAGCTAGTTCTCTTTCTAAAGCTTTTGTATCTTTTGCTTCCTCTGGTTTGTGTGCTTTGGCATCTAGCATCTATTTTGTTGGGGACCTAGAATTTACACTTGGTCTGTTGGGTGTAGTATGTTAAGGATGATATGTGATGTATTGTTTATAAAGTTTAGTTTGGCCTTTTCTATAGCAAATTGAAACTGCAAGTTTGCTTTTAGACTGGTGTTCATAATGCAGCCAAGTAGTTTTGCAAAATATATATATATATATATATAACAAAATAAAGTAAAAATAAATAAATACCTGTTGTTGTGTCTGTGATTGTGTATATTACGTTTGGCATGAGATTTTAATATTCTCATATCCCACTCATGCTAGAGTTGTTTTTTAATAGTTCATCTATTGCTCTTGATAGGGAAGGTTGGTTGGTATATCATTAGTTTACATCGAGTCATCAACAATTACCAATTTACGCAGAATAAGTAATTGGAGAATCTTGAGACTTTAATCCGATATTTTATTTATGGTGTATCCACGTAAATTATGGAGAAATCTAATATGACATGGTTATTAAGTTAACCTAAAAAGATATGCAATTACAATAGATATTTGGACTTGAATTGTTTCCTTTATGGGAGGTTACAGAATATCCAATTCTCTATATAAAGCTTGGGTCCCTGCACTCTCTCATATGCTCTCGGTAATACAGTCTCTTGCCCCATACAAAGAATACCAAATATTGAGATGCAGTGCAGAAGACTTAGGCTTGGATTGAGTGGCCATTCAGTTTAAAGGTTCATGATCCATTTCTAATTTATTTCTTGTTCTTATTTTTATACAATTGTATCTGTATTCCTTGTGAAGCGATCTAATAGTTTTTTCTGTTTAAGTTTACATGTGGTATCAAAGCCACCTTCACAAAATATAGATCATTGTCGATATTCATTTTTACAGTAACAAGAAAATGGTTTTTACATGAACCCTAGCCTGGAAACTAACTACAGATCGAGTTTGTCATTATATATATATTCTTTTTAATTTTAATGCGTATTTCTTCTTTTGATGCGAGGAAACCAAAAACTGGTTTGACTCTATTTCTGCACAACGAACCAAAGAAGTAGATGATCTAGCCTATAATTGGATATAGAGTCGAACCAGACGAAACCCAATGCTATCCCCGTGGACTGTGACGGAAACAAACTGAAGTCAAGGGGACGGTGTGATCGAAATCTTATGCGGGATCTGACAACGATGATGAGTCGAAACGTCATGCAATCCCAAATTCAGAAAGCT
Source organism: Rosa rugosa (assembly GCF_958449725.1). Classification (NCBI taxonomy): domain Eukaryota; kingdom Viridiplantae; phylum Streptophyta; class Magnoliopsida; order Rosales; family Rosaceae; genus Rosa; species Rosa rugosa. The sequence continues at coordinate 29,423,912 of NC_084823.1, forward strand.
GGAACGAACAGATAAGCAAATTTATATTGCTTTTGTTTTGAAGTCTTATACTCTTTAAAATGCCGATATTGAGATATTCTGCACAGTTTATTATTGTCATGCTTGGTTTTGGATTGTGGTTCCTCAATGAAGGAAAACATGTGTCTGTGCATATAGATTTATTGAATTAACTGATGATCAGGGGTATGAGTCTATCTTTGAGATCAGCAAATGACTATTTCCAATTGGAAAACCATTTGTCCTTGATCAAGAACACAATTGAGAACATGTGTTCTTACGGTTGTTTCTTTGTTTTTTTGCATTTGCACATACTAAATGATTTTTTTTAGCATGGAAAGAATGAAATGTGTTTTTAAAAATATGCTACTGATTACTTCACATTATGAATATATATCAGTGAAAGCCTAGATTTTTTTTTATTCTCCTTATCAGATAATTATTAAGGCTAAGTATCCTAATTTGGTTTCTGTCCGATTGAAAATATTTACATGCTGTGTATTTGATTGTTATTGATGCAATCGTATCTTGCGATTAAAGCAGCGTGTTTAATATAAACATTAGTTTTGTATCAATATTGATATACGGATTGTTGATGCTTTTGATTATTACTGAGAACAGTAGTAATTAATTGGTTGATTGAGATTTTGGCCTAAGTTCAATCCTACATTATTTTGAAGAACGCAGGAGTTATATATGTATCAATCGTACATAAGGCCATGTCCTTGTTTTGGCAAGGCTTATGACTATGGATCTTTTAATATAGTATATTCATGCTAATACTCGCATATTTGCATTTTACACTTTCTGACAAACAGTACGAATTGATCATCTTAATCTGGGCAAACAGCCATTGTGTATTTGCAATTGCATAGGGATTGCTTCTTTTACACATGAATATTCTGTTCAGGTATTATATGTTGTTTATAAGCATGATTGCAAATGTGTATGACTGAATAGATGGACTAATCGATAGCTTGGTAACTGAGGAAGTAATGCCTTATCAAGAACGCATTATAAGAAAGACCAAATCTAGGTCCTGTTTTCTTGAAACTGTGGCTGCTGAAATTACTAATTTTTGGGACTTCATTGAATTTTGTCTTGTACATGATTATATCCGGGGTTGGGACATAAATAAATTGTCAATCAAAATTATAAGATCATTGACATGTTCTTACCCACTGCAAATTTGAATTCTTCATGTATTTACCGAGGATCATTGTGGAACTTGCAATCCAACGTACATTTGAATATGCATGAGTAAAATATATATCTTCTGGTTATTTATTCTACTGTTAGAGGTAATTACATGATAAAGTTTGCATGTCAGGCTTCCTTTCTATGATGTAGTTGTAAGGAAACTTGGATCTCTCTTGGTTTCCTTCATAGTGTCTTGAAAAATTGATTGTGGTGGTTCTCCTTGTTGATTAATTGTTATATTACAAAACGTAGAAACCACATTTCCTCAAGACTAATGACGATATTTTTTTACCATCAAGAGTATGTTTTTAGACATTTAAAAGGATTTCTGAAAATTCTTTTGTGCAATGTTGAGTTCTGCTATACGTGAAACTGCAAATGGCAGTGGATGTACTTTTATAGAGGATGCCTGCATAACAGGCACTTGGACTATTTATGATAAATAGTATTACTCTTTGCAGAAACTTGGCCGAACTAATCTATTTTGTTGTTGGTAAAAATATTTGTTATTTTATACAGTGAGCATGATTGTAAGTTACATGCATGATTACTAGAAACTAGTATAGTTGTTTTTGGTTGCTTCAAAATTGCCGGCTATTTGAGTGAAGTGTATGTCACCCAAGTGCTAGTTAATAGGGTAATGGTAGCTTAATTCCACTGGAAATACAGAACATGAAGGAATGATCCCAAATGAAGATCATGATATTTTGAGAACCAATGTGAAGGGTTTGCTACCATAAAATGAACATGCCGAATATGTTTCCATGGCAAGCTGTGATGCATATGTATGCATATTCCCCTTATATGTATTGTTTTGTTTTTGGTCAGGCTATGTACGTACGTATTCATATACATACATTCAGGGGTTATATTGCATATGTGTTTTTTTTACTCTTTACATGCTCTCAGCTGAAAATAAAACCAAAGTCTGGTTGACGCTTGTCTCTATCTTATACTTAAAAGTTTATAATTTATGACATATTTGGCCAACAAATGGGTAAAAATGCTAGACTCATGAAGTTTATAATATGTCATATGAATGTATCTGTTATTGGATACACATCTGTTATTGTGCGGTGCACAAGTTGGGCTCACGAAGTTCAGATGATTATGCATCAGTTTCCTTCAATGCATATCCTCTGGTTTTTCCTTCTAAGAATTGTTATAAGCTGAAGGATTCATATGACTAATCATGTGAATGAGTTTATTGTCGTGGAATTATATTTTAAGGCTATTTTTGATGTATGATATGAAGTCTTTTTAACGAATTTATATCATGAACTTGGATAAAGATATGTTCTATTCATTTTCCGCTGTGTAATAAATCAAGTTTAGCATAAAAGTGTTAATGTCTGGTTTTGAATTATCTTGCAAAGGAGAACTTGACTACTCTACGTTGTTAGTCAATATTTTCTTAGACTAAGTGATATATTTTGAAAGAAAAGTGTTTTGATAAGTTTTCCTTGAAATTAGACTGTAAAGATTTCTGGATTCTATGAGGGTTATATCTATGCATTTGCTGAACATGATTTGAGACAATTAAGGTATGTTTTCAAGAACTCTTGAAATTTTTTATCATTGATTATCAAGTGATGCTTAAAGTGTATCAGGGATGCACCCTGAATATTTTAAAACTAGGATATATATTCTGTGATGATCATATAATAACTACAGTGAATATGCTATCTCTAGTGCTCTTGTATGATCTGGAATATCTTGCATATGTTGATAATCATTGTGTATAATTTGCTGGTGTAAAATTAAATAACAAGAAAATATCTCCCAAAGTAAGTCTTGTTAAATTTTACCGTAAGCACAGTTGGTGTCTTTCATCAAGCCTTGTGCTCGACGAAACTTCGGGAACCAACTTTGATCTTAGATCTCTGGGGTGTCTTAGTGGTACATGTTGCACACAGCAAACCGCCACTAGGATCTCTTATTGATTTTAAAGGTTATAAGATCAAGAAACTTGTGTTGTGCATTTTAATTTCATGACTGTATCTCCCAAAGGAGGTTCAAACTTTACATGGCTTTAACTTGCACATACAGCACATCACAAAATTGATACAAATGTATTTGGTTTGCCTAGATCTTTTCCTCTTGCCATTAAAGGTGTTGACTGATCTTAGCAAAATAGCATTTTTATCCATTTTGGTTTTGTGAATAAGAAACTTCAGAATGTCATGTCTTCTTGCCACACAGGTGTTGCTTGACATTGTCTAAAGGGGCTTACTACGGTACATCTTGTTTGATGTGATCACTATATTTATATTGTTTGCTAAGCTGTCTGTTATTTTTCCATTGCCTGTGAGACTAGCAAACTGCAGAAACGTTAAAGTTGGCATGGATGTTGAAATTATCAATATGGTTTAAGTTGAGCATGGCAATTTACAATAGCAAATTTTCCAAGTACTTGGAGTGTGAACCTATTTGTTTGAATCATTCACATGTTTAATGTGATGCTTAGTGGTATTCAATATATCTGGTATATGTTGATTTTTTTTTTTTGTCAAGAAAATTGCTGTTATGTTTTGACAAGGTTGTATGGTATATTTTTCAAGGTATAAACATGGTTTAAGTTCCTTAGTTACTTGATCTAAACGCAAATTGCAATAAGGAGCATGTTTATATTATGATACTTGATTTGGCTATTGACATAAAAATTTCAAATAGCATCACCACCTTTTATCCTAACGAGCATTTGGCTACACAGTTCCCTTGTTTATGTGTCTTATTGTCTGTACGAAAGTTTTGTTTTTAGACAACGATTTTTTTTTTTTTTTTCACAGGGGAAAGTATTTGACATATGTGTGTCGTTTACTGTAAAAGAATTGTGTGGCTTATCACTTGATTGCTTAAAATGTACTACTTGGTAATTTATGGTTTCACAGTTTCACCATTTTTCATGGTCATATGGATGCTCGGATTTGATAAGGGACAGTGGGAGTAAGGATTTACTTTCACAAGTTAAGTTTTCATGAGAAAAGATATTCCTGATTCTTTTATCAAAAAAAAAAAAAATAAATAAATAAAATTCCATTAAAGTTTTGACATTATTTAATAGCCTATGAAGTTTTCCCAATCTTATAGATTTTGGACAAGTTAAATTTTCTTATTTAGATATTGCTATTAAGTAAGGATAAATCAAGAAATTGGTGGTCTGTTTTATGATCCATTTTCACTGAATAAAGATTGTTTTCATGTTCTTTAGTGGAAGTTCTAAATTTCCTTGGTTTAGTGGGAGTACTTTCTTTCTTACTGACCTACAGTTCTTCCTTTAGCAACTGTTTTTGTTAAGTTGCCGATTATCTTGAAAGTGCATTCCCAGATTTATTGGATTAAGTTTTTCCATGGACTCGAGTTCTTATGCCAGAAGGTTTTGGTTATTATCCACAGATTATGAATATTCAAAGTCTTTTCCTTGTTCATGTTGTCTTTGAATTTTTAAGGCAACGTTAAGGTTAGAACTCTCTGATGAGATAATTCATAGTCTCAGCTGGAGCTATTAACTTCTTCTGATTGATGATTTTCTTGTTGAGATTTGGTTTGGGATATCTGCTCTATGATGAAGTTTTCTACCAAGGATTTCATGATTAAAATTCCATGGTATTATGTTTATTTCTTGCTGCAGCAGTGTTGTTTTCGGCTAAAGCATTATGTGCTTTGAAATATAAATAGCTATTTGATTTTAGTTGTTCTCGTATTGCAGAGGCAACATATGGAATCTATCAAGATGGTAAGGAACACATACAGCTGAGTTTCATTGGAAACTTGTGTTTCCTTGAGGTTTTATCATTCAAAACCATTAAGAGGACCAAGTACAAGGCATAAAGTTTTGATACATGGAGGAGCCTTTGTACATTACGGATATATCTTTTGTTTGGTAACTCATGTAGATTACAGTTGCAACATTAGTAGTTATGAAGGTCTTGTGTTCTGTTGAACATAAAGCTCCTCCTTGGCTCTATGTTGTGGTTGTTCTTTGACAGAGTTTTGAATTAGATTTTAAAAGATCATGATTCTCTTGTGCGCACTAAAGAATTGATTACTATATCTGATCACAATGGTATTCTTGTTGAGTAAACTTATGATAGTCCAAGTGGGAGAATGTAAGACTAAAATGGACTTTATCATTAGTTTACATCGAGTCATCAACAATTACCAATTTACGCAGAATAAGTAATTGGAGAATCTTGAGACTTTAATCCGATATTTTATTTATGGTGTATCCACGTAAATTATGGAGAAATCTAATATGACATGGTTATTAAGTTAACCTAAAAAGATATGCAATTACAATAGATATTTGGACTTGAATTGTTTCCTTTATGGGAGGTTACAGAATATCCAATTCTCTATATAAAGCTTGGGTCCCTGCACTCTCTCATATGCTCTCGGTAATACAGTCTCTTGCCCCATACAAAGAATACCAAATATTGAGATGCAGTGCAGAAGACTTAGGCTTGGATTGAGTGGCCATTCAGTTTAAAGGTTCATGATCCATTTCTAATTTATTTCTTGTTCTTATTTTTATACAATTGTATCTGTATTCCTTGTGAAGCGATCTAATAGTTTTTTCTGTTTAAGTTTACATATCCGTATATAAAGATATTAGGGTTGAAGAAGGTCAGCTGGTGTTGCTGGGCTGAATTAAGCTTGCTTTCCTTAAGGTATGTCTCTTTGTTTCTTCTTTGAACATGACCTTATAAATTGGACTCATGCCTTGTAGTTTGCTGCTTGTGTTTGTGAGTTATGTGATGTATATATGCCTTGTGGTTTGCTGGTTGTGCTTTTGAGTTATGCGATGTATATATGCCACACATTAATGCTTAGAATGTTAATTTTATAAATGGTTTACATTTGGACAATAAGACAGAATATGTTTTATTCTGCTAATGCAAGTTCTTTATGTTATTCTGCAATATGGAAAACATACTTATAAGTCGAAAACATCTGATTTGAATTGGCTTTCTTCTTTTAAAGTAGCTGCATTGTGTTGATATAGAGGGGAATGCTTTTCCAAGTTCTTTGAATTTGAATGTGTTTTGTTTTTAGAATGGATAAGTCTTGGATGCATGCTGATAGAAGATCACGCGCATATGAGTTAGGTGTTGAGGAATTCCTTAGGTTTGCTGTACAGAATGCTACTGATGTAAATAATATATGCTGTCCCTGTGCGAAATGTGGGAGCATAGATGGGTGTTCTCAGCCAGGGTCATAGATGAGACTTACAAAGATTGGGTATGGCACGGGGAACCATCTAGGGCAACGGTGAATGCCAATGAAGGGGGATCTGAAGCTACTGTAGATATGGTAGAAGATGGTGATGCAGTAGATAATATAGGATTGGGAGATCAGGAAGAAAAAGGGGCTAGTGAAGATGAGGAGTTTTTTGAAAATGGTGAGGATGAGCAGTATTCTGTAGAATCGAATGACTTCATGAGGTTAGTTGAGGATGGAGATAAAGCTTTGTATCCCGGTTGTACAAAGCACACAAAGTTAAATGCACTTATACAGATTTTTAACCTTAAAGCAAAACATGGAATGTCCGATGTGTGCTATTCTGACATGTTGATCATGATCGGAATATTTCTCCCTGAGGGTAATGAGATACCTGGTTCGCATTATGAGGCTAAGAAGACTTTGGCTACATTAGGAATGGACTATAAAAAGATCCATGCATGTCCTAATGACTGCATTTTGTACAGAGGACAGCATGCTGATGCGAGTAGTTGTCCTACATGTGGGGAGTCAAGGTGGAAATTAGGCAAAGATAATATTGAGAAGCAAGGGGTACCCGGGAAGGTGTTGTGGTACTTTCCCCCAATCCCACGTTTCAAACGCATGTTTCAATCGACAAAAACTTCCCATAACCTAACTTGGCATGCAAATGAAAGGAGGAAGGATGAGTTTATGCGTCATCCTGCAGATGCCCCTACTTGGAAGTTAGTGGACCAAAAATGGCCAGAATTTGGTAATGACCTAGGAACCTTAGACTTGCACTTTCATCTGATGGTTTTAATCCCCACAGCTCTTTAAGTAGTAGATATTCATGCTGGCCAGTTATACTAGTTACGTATAACCTCCGTCCATGGCTATGCATGAAAAGGAAGTTCATGATGCTGACATTATTGATTTCTGGACCTAAGCAACCCGGAAATGACATTGATGTATACATGCAGCCCTTGATTGACGATTTAAAAGCTTTGTGGGATGGGATAGATGGAGTGTATGATGCATTTAGAGGAGAATACTTTAAACTGAGAGCTGTTTTGTTTTGGACGATTAACGACTTTCCCGCTTATGGGAACTTATCGGGTAGTGTTACTAAGGGGTACAATGGTTGTCCTATATGTTGTGAGAACACAAAACCACATCGGCTATCTCATGGACAGAAAATGAGCCATATTGGTCACCGGAGATGGTTACCGCGCCATCATCCTTACCGAAGGCTGACCAAAGAGTTCAATAACTTACCGGAGTTTGAAACTGCCCCTGAACCCTTAAGTGGAGAAGAGGTATTAGAAAGGGTTGAGGGCATGACCTGGTCATTCGGTAAAAAGAATCCTCTTCCAATATATAAGGGTTTGGAAGACCAAACCAGACCTTGTTGGAAGAAGAAGTCCATATTCTTCGAACTTGAGTATTGGAAATTTCTTCCGGTTCGACATAATCTCGATGTCATGCACATTGAGAAGAATGTATGCGATAGCATTATTGGTACATTATTCAATATTCCTGGAAAAACGAAAGATGGAGTCGCTGCTAGGTTGGATATGGTGGAAATGGGCATAAGGACTGGTTTGGGACCAACACCAGGGCAAAAAAAAGACAAGTTGCCTTTGGCAAGTTGGAATCTGCTGCTAGAAGAGAAGAGAGCAATGTGCATGTCTTTTTTCAACATGAAGGGTCCTTACGGCATTTCCTCAAATATAAGGAACCTTGTTTCCTTAGATGACTTAAGGCTGGTTGGTCTCAAATCACATGATTGTCATATGGTGATGCAACAGCTACTACCGATTGCTATACGTTCAAGTTTGGAGAAACCAGTCCGGTTTGCAATCATTCGGTTTTGTCTCTTTTTTAAGGCAATATGCAGCAAAGTGATAGATGTTAGGAAGCTGAAAAAAATGCAAGAAGATCTAGTTTTGACAGTTTGTGAGCTTGAGAAGTATTTTCCACCATCCTTCTTTGATATCATGATTCATCTCACAGTCCATCTTGTTAGAGAAGTTGAGCTTTGTGGACCAGTTTTCTTTAGGTGGATGTACCCTTTTGAAAGGTACATGAAAACCCTCAAAGGGTATGTTAGAAATCGAAACCATCCAGAGGGTTGCATTGCTGAGTCATATGTTGTTGAAGAAGCAGTGGAATTTTGCTCAGATCGTATACTTTCTGGTGAAAATACAGTTGGCATCCCATCAGTAGGCATTTTTGATGAAAGCTGCACCAAACCATTATCTGGTGCTACTGTTGTGTCCATTTATGGAAGGGAGTTGGAACTAGCACATCTTTGCGTATTACAGAATACAGAGGAGGCAAGACCATACTTCATGTAAGTTTTTGTTACAATTTTTATCTACTGTTTACACTTCTACATGTCTGTTTAGTTGATTAATGTTGGTACTAATCAAATATATCATTTTTACAGTAAGCATATGGAGATTTTGGAGCTTACCTATCCTAAATTCAAAGATAATCAGAACTGGTTGACTAATAAGCAAAATCAAATTTTTGCTAAGTGGATTAAGGAGAAGGTAAATAACAAAACTATCGATTTAGTTTCAGTAATCTTCATTAGTGTTTAATTTTTTTTTAATAAGTGGCTGTGCAGTAATATATTTTATATGTTTACGCAGGTTCTTGAAGAATTGAGCAATCCTAATAATGATATCTCTGAAACTTTAAGGTGGATTGCAGATGGACCAAATCCAGATGTACCTACTTTTTGTAGTTACATGGTTAACGGGGTTCATTTCAATACCAAAGAACGCGACGATGTAAGAAAAGTGCAAAACAGCGGTGTTTTCCTACATGCCCGTGCTTTACAAGTAGCTAGTGCAAAGGACAAAAACCCAAAATTGGATGATATGCAATTTTATGGAGTGATTACAACAATTTGGGAGATGGACTATCAACGGTTTAGAATTCCTGTGTTCAAGTGCGATTGGGTTGAAAACGCCAAAGGCATTAAAGTAGATGAGTTTGGGTTTACGTTGGTAAACTTGAATAGGATAGGTCATGTGAGTGATAATCCTTTTGTTTTAGGTAAGGATGTGAAACAAGTATGGTATGTAGCTGACCCTCTTGATGATGATTGGTCAGTAGTTATAACTTGTCCTGATAGAGATTATGCAAATGATAATGATGAAGCAGAAGAGCTTGAAAATTTGGAAGTGGAGCAGCAGCCCTTTATACCAACAATGCCAGCAATTGAGTCATATGACAATATAGTTGATGATGATGAGAACCACTACATGCGAGAAGGGAACGAAGGGATATGGGTTGATAAATGATTACTATCAAAGTTAATGTTTAAGTTAGAGGATCCTTAGGGTTCTTCGATATGTTTTTATAGCATAGGCATTAATTTTGATGCACTTTTGACATGTATTGAGATGTTTTTGATGAATACTTATAATGCATAATGGTTGAATTCCCATTTACTTATCGCATCACTTAAATGTTATGAACTTCGATTGTATTTGGTTTTATGTTTTGTAGGCTATCGCAACATTTAAATATTATAAATGAAAAGAGCTGATTGTATATGGTTTTGTGCTTTCAGATAATGACACCTTCTACGCGAAGACCTTCATCTCAAGCAGTAGCAATGGCCAAAAGAATGAGGGAAATTCAGCTGAGAGGGACAAGGTCTACCAATACCAAGCGATCCAATGGAGCAACATCAAGGGGAACTTCAGTACAAGCTACATCAAAGTTGTCATTGAAACGACAAAAGAGATTGAAGGGTAAAAGAGCTATGAAAAGGGAAGGACTGAAGTTGCTTAAACGAGGGTGTGTGACAATGTCTCGTATAGTGAGACGAAAAATAATTGGGAAGAGGATGACAGTTCAGTTCAACCAGAAAGGACAACCCATAGAGAAAGCTAGTAAAGAAATGCAGTCATATATTGGGGTGTTAGCTCGCAAGAAGATTCCAATCTCGATACCTACATGGAAGGATGTTTTAATGGAACAAAAAAATAAAATCTGGGAAGGCATAAAGGTATGAGAACTGCACCTTTTTTTTTTTTTTTTTTTTTTTTTGTGGTTCTATTGGTATCTATTATGTGTTAAATATATGCTTATTTGTTAAAGTACTTCCTGATGTGTGCTTTCTGCTATTTTCTTGTATGCAGTTGTCATTTTTGTTGCGTCCAGAACACAAAAGAATGGTCTTAATCTCATCAGGAGCAAAATGGAGAGAGTTCAAGAGTCATCTGACCACCCGCTACATTCTCCCACATAGAGATAACCTTGAAATTATCGAATCTCGACCAGCGGACTATCTTTTCATTAATCAAGATGACTGGGAGATTTTTGTACAAGATAGGTTATCTAACTCATTTCTAGTAAGTTAACTAAGAACTATTATAAGTTAATATTTTTGTTTTGCATTTAGTGTTTACAAGTTAAGATAGCATTGACTGGACATTGATATATAGGAACTCCCACTATGCCAAAAACTGCATCACACTACACTTTTTAGACAACGAAAAAAAAATTTCCGTTGTGTGATCACTAAAACTGCTTCACACAACAGGTTTAATGAGATTGGCGTTGTATAAGGAGGTCGTACATCAATTTTTTTGGGTCCAAGATTATTGTACAACAGTTTTAAGGATTTGTCTGTTGTCTGAATGTAAAAAAAATTTCCCCCTCACCTTGCTCAAATTTGAGTCGAAATTTTGACTCACCTTGCACAACAGTATTGTTGTATATGTTGTATGAGAGTAAGTTGCAAAATAACATACAACGCATTTTTTTGTTTCCGTTGTGCAAGTTGGGAAGAAAATCACATATACCCCAAAATGTGAGTGAGTAGCCCCAAAAAGGCCAATATTTGAGTGAAATGCTGGTACACGATAGTAAGCTCCTACAACGGAATGACTTATTTTTGTTGTGTGAATGTGCGATGGTAATCCTAGGCGGGAAAAATGAGTTTGTCCCTTTGCACTAGGCGGGAGATTTGCTAGTTGGATCTCTAAGCTGAAGTTTCATTGTATATTATCAGACAACCAAAATTACTTTGTGTGTTGTCTGAATTGGTTATACAAATAAAAAACTAAACTTAAATGCACTTTGTCTACCACACTGACAAGAATTAATAGCTAGGGCATACATATTGTCTCCCATCTTCGACAAAACAGCAAAACTTAAATGTACTTGGCCGTTTTCAACACTGGGGTAGCTAGTCTTCGACAAAAACCTGAAAACTCATATCTCAAAGAAAAACCCCCGCCATGTTCTTCTCTTTACGGATCAAACCCATCTTCATCTCCAAACCCATCTTCTTCTCATAACCCATCTTCTCAAAGAAACTTCCACACTTCCTCTCTCTCTGATTTCACTCCCCTCTCTGCGGTTCTTTGAGTCGCAAACCCTAACCCCTTTTTTCTTCGATTTCCGATTTTCGAATTTGAAGAGGCGTGTAATTCTCCTCTCTCTGCTATCTCGACTTGAGATTAGGGTTCTTCATACTGAAAAAATTAGGAGGTTCTTCGATCTGCTGATTCTGCATACTGGGAAGAAAAAGCTCATCAAGGAATGTGAAGGCTGGGTCTTCGAAACCTCTAATAGATCTCACGAGTTAGTGGCTGGTGCATCCAAGAGATTCGATAAGATCAGGACGGCGGCGCTCAAGCAAGAAGATTCGATATGAGCGGCGCTCCACCTTTCGCCGCCTCCGACGGAGATCAACCAGCTTATGTTCGCTGCTTCCAGCTTTGTCGGTTAACCTAACACAGCCACGATGATGACGGCTCAGTTGCACCCTGAATCGACGTTGCCGGCTCTGAAATTTCCTGACTTTCGATTCCGATTCACACTAGTCGAGACTAGTTAGAAGAAGCGGTAGTGATGAGTTCGGCGGTGCTGAAGGAGAGAAGAAAGCCAAATGCTCTGACTGTGTCCCTTAATTCGAAGATTTATAGAGTCAGCGATAGGCTCTTCCTCTGCCTCTCCGGCCTCACCACCGATGCTCAGACTCTGTAAGTTGGAATTGCTTGTTCTTCACTTAGGGTTATGGTTTTTAAGCGTTGATTTCAATTGGTGTAATTTTTTGTTTGGGTAATTTTGGTGAAGGTTTCAGAGGCTTATGTATAAACACAAGCTTTACCAGCAAAGGGAAGAGAGGCATTTTTGATGGGTGTTCTGTATATGCTTGAGCAATGTGATTTAGGTTTGGTCCAGACTCGTACTTGATGCATCTGTCATGATCTTTCTTAAATTTTACTGTTTTTTTTTTTTTTTGTCAACTGCAGGTCACCTGATGGAAAAGATTGAATGCTGACCGAACTCAGAATCAAAGATGGGGCACAACTGAAGCGCCATTTGATCCCCAAATCTAGAGTGAAATCTAAGAGAAGCAAAACGAAAAGCGAAAGCAAAACCAGAGAGAGGTAAAGGTCTTTTGAGCTTCTTAGTTTAAGCAATTGAGAGTTATCTTTTTGCGTTTATAGTTCTCTGAAACCATTTGGCCTTAGTTCTGAATGTTCACGTTTTATTTTCCTATATGTTCCCCGGAATGAATGTGGGGAGTTGGAACGTTTGGAGAAGCTAGTGAATAGTATGAGAAGGGAAGCTCGGTATATATTGGTGAAGAAAGAATTGAAATTGGCTGAATTGGTATATATTGGAGTTAAGCTTGCACCTTTCGTTAGTTTGATCCACCTATTTTTTCTTTTGCTGCATTGTGGAATTTTTCTGGGAATCCAAACTGTGTTTTCTCTTCTAGCGTTCTGCATTATTATGGTATTTAATTTTTGGATGTGATTACGGATCTGGCGGTATGGTGTTAGCGTGAGAATCTGTAATGACGATGTATGTGAAATTTGGTTATATTGTGGAATTATTTGTTTGTTTTTGTCAATTTTTTATGGAGGTCTTGACTTTTTGACCCTGTTTTGATTGGTTTGGTTTGCAACTGGGAATTGATAATAATGAAAGGAAGGAATAGGTTTGAGTATTTTGCTGGGTAACGATTTTGACTTGGTCATATGCTTGATTATGAGGGATTTTTGGTAATGAAGACTAAATGAAATGAAATTGGGAATAATGGTCATGTTTTAGTAGTCTCACTCAATGAAATTGAAAGCTCTGTGTGATCTAGTTAAATAATCTGCTTCCTGTTTTCTCCTTTTTGCTATTGGATTTGAAACTTGAAAGCCTAGATACAAGTTCTAATACATTACCTATTGAGACATGATGAGGGTATTAGTAATAATACTCTTTGCATTTAGTTGTATATATCTTTCATGGTCCTGATTATATTCTGTGTCCTTGTTCAATAGGAGAGAAAATACTTTGGGGAAATCTATTAGCATTGGAATCAAGTCTTCAGGGAGCTAGGATGGGCACTGATGGTGGATATTGGAAGGGTACCATTCTTATTCCTTTAATAATGAACTCTCTCTCATGTCTATTTATAGTTACAAATCCTAGTGATTCTCAATTATAAGCAATTGGCATTTCCTCCAGATTTTGGTTCTTCAATCTTCGATGGCAACAATGATAATTTTATTTAGATAAAGAAGAAGTTGGAATTTGGTTAAATCCCTTTATCTATTATGTTTAATGTACGACTCAATATGGATGCTGATTCTAATAGAAACTTTGACTGTCATGATCCACAGCTCTTGATTAACCCATATTATGAATTTATAACTACAAATAATAGATCGGTTGGACACTTACTTACTTTTTAATTTTTAGCATTTGTGGAATGTTTATCGAGCTACCTGACTTTAGTCATAGAGATGAACAACCCCATAGATATAAAACAGGAAGTTGTTAGGGTGTATGTTAGTTTTTGTCCAAACTTTTCCATAAACCTTTTGTCCTAGGACGTCACTGCTTACTTACTCTCATCCTGTGATACATGTACCAAGCTTATATATCAAGGGGCATATTGCCGAAGAATAAATATGGCCATAGGTCTGTGGGGATCTCTTCTCCAGAAACCTCCCCACATCCCCTCTGCAACCTTCCCCGCTTCTTCTTCCTTATGTCTTTTTTTAAAAGAGTTTTGTTATATGATATGCCAAACTCAGAGCTGCCAATTTTTTTTATTTTCTCTCTTCTTCTTCCACCTCTTCTTCTTCCAGCACCAGCAGCAACATTTACACCACAAGCTTCAAAATTGTTGACTGAGGACTGCATGGTATGTGTTGATCTTCTTGAAGTCATGCTGGTGGAACATTTGCAGAGGTTACTATTAATACACATAAAGTTATGTTTGAAATATAGATGTTTATCATCATGTGATGAGTAGTTTTTACCCAAACGAATTTAAGACTTTGCATTTCTGTCATTTCAGGTTAAGCATGACGAACTTTTTACCCCTCTTTTTACTGACTTATTACTAGCATATGGGAAACTTTGGATGCTATATGTAACCCAGTTTACGTAACTTATTCTAGTAAACAAGTTTCTAACTGAATTTTACAGAAATTTTTATTCTTCTTCTAGTTCACGTGAGATTCATTTCTCTTTTTAAATTTCCTGAGTTTGGTTGCGTACTTGCGTCCTTCTTGATATGTCTGTTCAGAGTTTGAAGTCTAATATATTCTACATTGGTTATTAGCTTGTAATTTCTTTAATACTATTTTGCAAATATTGTAGTCATGTACTCTTATCCTCTTTAAATTATTGTTTCAGGAATATTGTGCAGCAATGTGAATATTCAAATGTTAAAGCTACTGAACTGATTCTCCCACAGTTTGTGTTTTGAACCTGCCTTCCAAAGTGGGGTTTGCATTAAGAGATGTAGATGTAAGTCTTTTCTTTTTTCTTTTTCTGCAACTTCTTGCTTGTAGCAACTCATGTGTAGTGTGGCTTTTGATGTGGGAATATTGCATGCTGCCTCTTGAAATAAGTTGTTGTTTTTTGTTTGTGGTTGTAGATTATTCAATTGCAGAGAAGTTAATTTATTCTCTCAAGTCAATTTTTTAAAGGTTTCCTTCCCTTGGCTTGTTAACTAACATTACATCAGTGGTGGCAGAAGTAGAAGAAAGAAGAGAGGAGCAGCAGGAGCAGGCATATTACATCAATGGTGGCAGAAGTAGAAGAAAGAAAAGAGGGGCAGCAGGAGCAAGCATTAGTAGTGGGCGAAGTGGGCAAGCAATCATAAATAGTCCAATAATCACTGTATCAATTTCTAGCACACTTATGTTTTTGTCTCTGATGCAATGTAAGACAATAAATTGTCACTGATTCATGACTTTGTGGAACAATGACTAATACGAATGTATATATCTTGGTGGATCCAATGTATTTTGAAGTTTAAAGTATGGGTTAAAGTACTGCTAGTTCTTTTGATGGTTTGCATCAAATTTTATTTCCATTTGATCACTATTGTTCATTAGGTAAATGGATGTTTAAATGATCATACAACAGATTTCTCATACATCAGACAATGGTTCTTTGAAAAAATAAAGTCTTCTAATTAACTCTCACACAACAGAAAACACTAGAGCTCCGTTGTCTGAATAGCTTAACAAACAACGAACTTAAACAAGTTCTGTTGTCTGAAGGCAGCACCGCAGCTGCTGCGCATGGCATCTGCCGAGCCATCACACAACAGTTATAACACATACCCGTTGTCTGTGTGTTTATCAGACAACTGTGTTCCACCGTTGTCTGAATTTTCAACAGACAGCGGCTCGCTCTACATCGGTGGCACTCCAAATCAGACAACAGTTTCTGTCTGTCGTCTGATAAGTTTTTTGGCATAGTGTCCATGAGAAACAAAAAAGAAAACGAGCCTTAAGTAAGTATCCTCATCGGCTGTCACGTAAAGGGTACGCTGGATTGGAGGAAGAACTGGTCAGTAATCAATTTTTGGTTTCATTGTTTGTGTTTATTGATTCATTTAATGTCTATGGATATTGATAATGTCAATTTATGTAGTCTGCAACTATGGATGAAGCTGAACTTGATCGTGCAACCATGTGGATCAAAGCACGTCAAGATAAGAATGGAGGATTTAAAGATCCTTTAGTAGAGGAGAAGGCTAAAAAAATTGTAAGTTTCTATTTGGTTTGTGAAAAGGCAATGCAAATGTAATGTTTACCACATCAGTACCTGCTTATATCTGAACCTCATCATTTACATTTTGTAGGCTGATTTGAAGAAAAAAGAGGCTGACGGAGAGTTAAGCACTTCTGGTTCAGATGATGTGTTAACCTTAGCATTAGGAAATCCTGAGCATACTGGAATAATTAGAGGTGTAGGGGCAAATGTGAGGCAAGCTGCATACTTTAACCTCCCAAAACGCCGAAAGCAAAGTGTTGAACATAGTCTTAGGTTAAGTGTTCAGAAAATAATGGAACAAGAAAGGGAGAAGATACTAGCAGAAACTAATGCAATTTGGGAGGAGAGGTTGAAGAAGTTAGAAGCAAGGGTGTTGGGGAAGCCTATGTTAACTGAATCCCCCAAAGATTCCACCATTGATAGGCAAGTTTCGTCTGTACAAGGAAGTTCAAATATGCATGAGAAGGCTGCCAACACAATTGAAAAACAAATTCCCTCCACTGTTAGAAAGTCTTTGGATTTAGAACTTCATGACAAGGAGCCTGTGGAAGCTGTGAATCCCATTGTGAATTTGAATGCTACTGAGAAGGGTCAGCCAATTGGCCCTGTGGTTGTTGATCTGGAAATCCAGAAGGGTGAATTTCAGGTAATTGTAAATTTATTATATTGTTAAGTTTGCTGATGTGTTATGCTGCCAGGTTATACATTCAATTATTTTATTTAGTGTCTCATTAAATGTACTTTTTCATTTTTTAGGCACAGACAATTGGGAAAGAGTGTCATTTAGCTTTAGGTTCAACCGATAACGTTGTAGCTATTGCAACAGTTATAGAAGTCAATAATGAAAATAACAGCCACCTTATCCATGGTGTTCCATTGGGCGAGGGAAACATGCGTGTATCGATTGTACGCTCTCTAGTGGATGAAGCCAAGCTTCCATTTCCAATCGAAAATGAAATAATGACGGTTCGTGATGCTATTGGGACTTATGTGGCTTGGCCTAAAAACCTTATTGTTTTTCCAGTACAGTTTCAGGTAATAAATACTACTTATAACTTGATTTAAATGTATCTTAAAGTAAATCTTTGCAAATTACTTGTCCCTAATGATTTGTTCCATTTTTTTGTTACATAAGAAAATGGCAGCAAAGAGTAGAGGAATGAGAAAGAGAAAAAGTGCAGAAGAAGATGAGTATCATGAAGAAGATATAGACATGGCATCATTGCCAACAACCCTCCCTCCCTCCCTTAAAGTGGTATGCATATGGGCCAAAGAAACACTCACAAATGGGAAGACAATTATCTGCAATTTTGATGAAAAGATTTTTGGACATTCGTTCAAAACTTGTGTGAATAAAAACGATGTTAATAACTTTGTTACCATGAAGGAAGTATCGGGCAGCTGCATCAGCATCTATATGAGGTAATCTACTAGCTTTAGTTGGAATTTAAGAATATACGTGTCCTAAAAATTGTGGTTTCATGTTGCATTCTTTGATTTGTAGCCACCTTTATGGTGTGTTGAAGAAGTCAAAGATGGTGGACATGGTTGGATTTATGGATAGTACAAAAACTGGTGCCATTGGGTGTGGCAATCCAATTGAGCGTTCCCGTGCAATAGCCGATAGGCTGAAAAAGGCAAAGCGCGGCCAGATTATTTTGTTGCCATATAACTCAGGGTATGCACTATTCAAATATTGTATACATGCATTATGAAACTGATATGCTGCTGAATATTATGATTTGACGTCTCTCTCGTCTTCAAATGTGACTTTTACTTGGTTTTTTTGCTTTGAAGTTGTCACTGGATGCTGACTGTAATAAACTCTGAAGAAGACAATGTCTACTTCATGGACCCATTAAAGAGGAGACTAATTACGGGAGAGTGGAAGAACATTGTTGACAAGTAAGTGAATGTTTTTTAGTAATTCTCGTAATTTAAACTGATGTTCGTAGTTGTGTGTATTCTGTTAATTAACAAAAAATTTCTGTTAATATTAAAGCGGCATCAAAATATATAATGCACAAGTCAAAAGGCAGGGCAGAAAAGCAACTACCGGGAAAAACTGTGCGGTACAATTTATGAAGCAGTTTTTATAATTTTAGTTCTAAGAAGTTGACTATTCTAGATTTTTTTTTGCATAGTTGGTATTTAATATAATATTTTTAGGGTATTCCGGAGCAAAAGACCGACAAGGATTGTGGATATTTTATAATGAGATACATGAAGGAAATAGTGGAGGATAAAACGTTGGACATTTTCAGCAAGGTAAGTAAAACTTGTTGAGGTCGCTTGGATTATGGTTATTGAAATATGGGTTACTGTGATTTTGCATGTATTCTGGTGGATATGTATATATAGTTTTGGTTGTTGATTGCTCACTGGCAATTAATGTTCTTATATTTAGTCCATGTATCTTGGCCTTGATACAGTATAGATATATATGTTATCTCTTCATGTCAATTACCTGTGTATTGCTTAGAAGTTCTATAGAATCTTGTTTTATTGGCTGGTTAGAGTTGCTTATATATATATATATACAGATCCAATCCAGAGCGGAGCTCCGCTTTGAAATTAACGTGTGAAGTTCGAGTTTTGGGCCACTTTTTGGTCGCATATCCACATCTCGACCGTTCAGTTTTTAGGTACTAGTGTATAGATCATCTCTGCAAATTTTCAGCCAAATTGATGATCGTTAAGGTATCTAACTCGCTTAAACCAATGGACGGATTGAATTTGTCAACCTGAACCGTACTAGCTTTAAGGCAGTTATCAATGCCTTAACGATCATCATTTTGGCTGAAAATTTGCAGAGACGATCTATACACTAGTACCTAAAAACTGAACGGTCGAGATGTGGATATGCGACCGAAAAGTGACCCAAAACTCGAACTTCACACGTTAATTTTCAAAGCGGAGCTCCGCTCTGGATAGGATCTATATATATATATATATATATATATATATATATATATATATATATATATATATAGATAGATAGATTCATTGTTGTTGCACAATTGAGTTCTATAGATTCTTTTTAGGAATTATGTCAACTACTAAGTACAAACCATTTTGTTTCAGTGGGAGAGAAGAAGTAAAGCAACATATTCCCAGGAGGATATCGATGTGGTCAGAACTGAGTGGGCAAAGTTTGTGGTTAAAACATATATGTAAGATTTGTGTTGGTACTTCTTGGAGACCTAGTTCAAAGTTTGTGGTTATGTTTTGGTTGGACAGGATCAGTAGCTAGTACTTTGAATTGATATGTAAGAAATACTTTAACAATTGGGTACCCTATTTCTAGTTTCGGTGTGTTTTGGCAATGTATGACAATGATGTGCTATAGTAAATGACATTTGAACTAATTTGTGTTTCATATTTGCCTATTTCCAGAATCAGTACCGTAGTGCTTATTCAATTCAAACAACATATATAAGGCTATTAATTATGGTAGTACAGTATCATCAGACAACACATAAATTTACATACATAATACCTATTGTCTGAGGAACATTCACACAACAGTTTTACTAAAGGACACATTGTGTGTAATTCCTTACAACGACATGACCACACTATCACTGATGTCTGAGGTTCATTCAACACAACAGATGCTTCCGGCACATTGTTATCTCATATGCATTCAGACAACACTTACATCTTGCAATCTGTTATCTTAAATACATTTCAGACAACAGGGGAAAAAAGTATGTGTAGTCTGAGGTTCATTCAACACAACAGATGCTTCCGGCACATTGTTATCTCATATGCATTCAGACAACACTTACATCTTGCAATCTGTTATCTTAAATACATTTCAGACAACAGGGGAAAAAAGTATGTGTAGTCTGAGGTTCATTCAACACAACAGATGCTTCCGACACATTGTTATCTCATATGCATTCAGACAACACTTACATCTTGCAATCTGTTATCTTAAATACATTTCAGACAACAGGAGAAAAAAGTATTTGTAGTCTGAGGTTCATTTCAGACAACAGATGCTTCCGGCACATTGTTATCTCATATGCATTCAGACAACACTTACATCTCGCAAACTGTTATCTTAAATAAATTTCAGACAACAGGGAAAAAAGTATGTGTAGTCTGAGGTTCATTCAAGACAACAGATACTTCCGGCACACTGTTATCTCAAATGCTTTCAGACAACACTTACATCTCGCAATCTGTTATCTTAAATACATTTCAGACAACAGGGAAAAAAGTATCTGTAGTCTGAGGTTCATTTCACTCAACACCAAAATAACAAGCAGTTGTCTAAGTTAACACGCATTAGATTTTGGGTAAATTCAGACAACAAATTTTTGCTTATATGTGTTGTGTGACTGAGCAACAGACAACTGTTATCGACTGTTGTCTGAACGAGGTCAATCAGACATCAGGCTACTAGACAACAGCAGGTTTTTCATTCAGACAACAGTCGTTCGACAGTTGTCTGATTAACTTTGTGGTATAGTGTTAGGGCGGTTGTGTCTCCATCGGGTCCCGCCTAGATGTTCCGCTGATCCAGCTCTCGCCTGGGGACAGGTATATTACCCTCGGTTCTAGCCCTGATTGTTGAGCGGTTGGTGTGCGGTTCTGACTCCGCCTCCTGCTCCAACATTAGTCGGGGCGGAGGAGGTGGTCCCATTCCCCGTAGCTCTAGTGGGTTCAGCAGTACCTGCATCTGTATGATTGGTTCGGGTACCAGTCCGCCGGTGTTGGGTTGACTGCGTCTGGTGCTCTGCGATTGCTCGCTTTACGCTGGGTTGGTGTTTGCCTCCAGCGCCTTCTTCAGCTCGTCAAATCTTGACATCAGCGTGGCCACCTACTTTTGGGCCTCGGCCTTTTCTCTGCTCTCCTGCTCGCGTTCTCTATTTGCTTTGTGGAGGTCCGCTAGTACTAGCTCATACATAGCGGCGAGGTCCTGCACCGGTGGGCGGCTGCCGCTCGGCTGAGCCTCCGCTATAGTTTGGGTTGGCGGGATCTGGGGAGAAACCTGGGGTTCCACGCCGGGGTTGATCGGTGTGTTGAATAGTGCACGGTTAACTTTAACCGCTGGGTTAATGTTAGCCGCGGGGTTGGTGGGATGGGGGTTGGCGGACTGATCCGCTTGCTCCTCAGCGTTTCCCCCGCTACCATTAGTCATGGTGGTTGTTGTGGTGGGATGGCCTTTTGTTCAAGGATTCCCACAGACGGCGCCAATGTTAATGTTTAAAGTTCAGCGGTAGCTAAACCTTTGTTAACGCTGGTCCGATGGGCGAACCGCTACTTGTGATATTCTCAGAGCTTCCGCTACCTGTCAAGTAAAATATAGAGGGCGTCAGAGGGAAGGCGGTCTTCTCTTCTCCGATGCCTAAGTCAGTCAATGTATTTATGTTGACAAAGTAACAGTAGGTAAGTATTGAATGCGTAATTAATGAGGAGAGAAGAGAGAACCTTTTATAGGTGAGGAAGGAGCTGATCTTCTTCATGTTTTCGATGTGGGACTGATATGCTTTAGTCCCCAGGTTCTGGAGCTTCTGATGCTGTCTTGGCGCGGCGCGTGGCGGCGCGTCAGCGGTGATCTGGGGTAAGCCGAGGCTCAGGCGGTAGCCTGCTTGGCTGTGTTCCCGTAAGTCACTCCTTTGGTGGGAGTCGGTACCGCTGGAGGTAGCATGAGTGTGGCTCATTATAGCTAATTATGCTTGCAAATGCCTATGTAAGTACAGAGTTTGAGTTCGAGTTTTGGTGGAGGTGTGGGTGTGGGTGTGGGTGTGGGTGTGGGTGTGGGAGGTGACGGAAACTGAAATTCAGGGTTTCTGCAAGGTCTTCCTGGTTCTTCTTCTTCATTGCCCATTTCACAACAGCTCTGCATTGATGTTGTTGAGGCGATTTCATAGGAGGAATGGAATTTTGTGTTAATTTGACCTGATACATCTGTGATTCTTTTGGTTGTTTTGTAATCTAAGTCTTCGTGCTTTCTCTGTTGGACTTGGAGGTGTTGAAGAGGCCATCGATCTCGCGGCGGAAGTTGATAAGGCAGCGGGTCTCCTCCTGGATCCAATCCTTGGCCCGCTTCTTCGGGGTACGGACCTGTAGTCCTCACCGCAACTGCTGGTGTTGCTGCCAATTGAGGCAGACTTGGAGAAGGTTATACATGGATGTCGGTTCATGACGTTTATGGCGGTTTTGGGGTCTTTGATTGGGTGGCTTCGATTTCTTGAGATTGGGCCAGAGGAAGTCGGCGGTGACTCGCTGGGACTAAGTCGGCGGGATGAAATCGGAAATAATAGCACCTCCACACATTATCGAGAGGACTTGGGAGTTGAAGAGGGTTGAATGATTTTGCAGAAACACGTTGAACTTGGTTTTGTGTTTTAGAAGTGAATCGAACAAGGGAGAAGCTTTGCTAAAAAAATTTATTTCTCATTCTTTTTGGTTCTTGGAGTTCCCAAATCTTTCATTTCTCTTTCAAAATGGGTTTGTCCAGTTTAAAAGGATGAACAGGAATGGGTTCAAGAACATGAACAATTGGGATTTCTTTTGTTTTTTGCTTTTTTTCTGGGTTTCAGAAGATGAACATGAAGAAATGTTAGGTTCATACTTATCGGATTGGGATTTTTTTTTTTTTTTTTTGAGAATATATTGGATTGATCTTGGTTAGTAGAAAAAGCAAAAAAAATTAATCATATTTTATTTTCAATATAATAAATTATTCCGTTTTTATTTTCAATTTTGAATTTATTCATTTAGGATTTTGATGGAGTGGAAAAGTCTTTTTTCGCCCTTATTTTCTGCCTCACGTGGTCAAAATTGACGGAGCCGTGACGGAAACTTGACGTGGGTACAACGTTGACAACAAAATAGAAGTCTAGGTATCATATTGATACGTTTAAAAGTTCAGATATCATTTTGACAGTCCTCAGAGTTTCCAAACACTAACTGTGCATTTTTCCCAAAATTGTATAATTTGAAAGGAAATAATACGAAGGAGCAGCAAATTGGCAGTGGTGGGTGCCATCTTCAACTTCAAGTAAGCATTTCAACTCTTCTTAACCATCCATCTTCAATTTGGACTGAATAAAGTAATGTTGATTGATGGGTGCAGCGGTAAAAAGCCAGACTATCTTGGGGTGCTGAAAAACCAACCGGCTTTGGCTCTTTGATTTGTCCCAAAGGTTCAGGCCTTCACGATTGGATAACAACCTTGTCGTCTTCCTCGGTGCCCTGTCTATTTACTAGGGTTGCCACCTCCTTCTGTTCGGGATGGTTGCGCCAGAGATTTGGCTTCTCACTAAGCTCGATCGTGAACCTCACAATTGCCACCGGCCTACCCTTGCATGATCGATGGCGCCACCTCGATTGGATTTGCACCTTCACCGACGTATCACCTCCGTCAACGTCATCATAGGCCTCATCTCACCGTCGGCCATCTAGACCGGAGCGTGTGTGTGTGTGTGTGTGAGAGAGAGAGAGAGAGAGCTCAGAGAGAGAGAGAGAGAGAGAGAGGGATGACAGTGGCTGTAGTTTATTAATTAAGTTGCTATTTTACTTTAAATTGAGTTAGTGAGAATAAAAATTTGTTGTTGGGATAAGTGAGATAATTTTGGCCAATTTTGGTGCTTTAGGCAGAGGACCCAAAAAAAAAAAAAGGTTTAATGTGTAGATCACTTTTGCAAATTTTCAACTAAATTGATGATCGTTAAGACATTCATAATTGTGATTTAATTTTCTAAACTTCAAGGGTTCAAGTTTGATAGATTTGGTTTACCCATTCAGTACCTTAACGATGATCAATTTAGTTTAAAATTTACAGCATTAAGACCTAACTGAGTACTGTATACTTTTTAAACATATCATAAAGTATAATACGCATGCAGTGTGTAAGAGATTCTAAACATATCTAAAGTCTCAATAAAAAAAAGGATGGTTCTAGTTGGACCTCCAAATTTAATATTTGGACCTCCAACTTTTTTCAATTATTAATAGACTTTGTCAAGTTATATGAAAAGACAAATAAGGACAAAGAGAGAAAAAATAAAAAAAATACTCTTCTTACCTCCTCCAACCAAATAAAGAAGTTTTAAATACACACCCCTAATTACTTAATACACACTCCTTACTCAATACATTTACCATTTAATTTATCATTCTAACATTTTACTAAATACACAACCCAAATTACCTAAAATATCCTTAAACTAAAAAACCATGAAATACACTATTATTTAACTACATTAAGGCTACTATTTAATTTGATTAGTATATATAATTGACCATATTAATTACTTGTGTTAGTTATTGGGAAATCCATAAGGATTCATTATTGTTCCCTTCAAAGTTCAAATAGATGCTTAGAAATAGGTTTTGTATTATTTGAGTTCTCATCCACCAAACACCCTATTGATCAAGTATAAAATTTTGAGTCAAACATTCAACCAAAGCTATATCAGTAGTTTCTCTACAATGGCGGAACTACGAAGTTGTCATTGGATGGTCAAACACATTAACAATTACAAAGTTTTATACTTGTGATATTTTATATTAGATAATAAATTGACTAATCATAACTTTTAGAATGAAAAAAAAGAAAAAAAATGAACTAAAAAGTGGGAGTAAAGCGATATGTTTTAAAAACATTTAATGCTATTGATTTCGAAATTCTAAATTATATGGGCTCTCACCCCATTTAATTACAATTTATTTAAGAAAAATTTAAATTAGATGGTTTCTAACTTTATTCTTGTTTTAAATGAGGATGCCATGTATAGAAAGAGAGTTTCTATTGGGACCTCCAAATCTGCTCACTTACCTCACTCTGTTATGAATTATTAAATGACATATATAACCTTTTATAAAATGACTATTAGGGACAATAATTATACCAAAAAAATTGTTATATTTATTTTCTCTAGACTTTCCAATTCAATAATATTAGATTGCATTCTTTATTATTTTTCCCTATCTATTTTCATTTTTCAATTTCACTACCTACTCATTATATATA
Organism: Rosa rugosa; assembly: GCF_958449725.1. Taxonomy (NCBI): domain Eukaryota; kingdom Viridiplantae; phylum Streptophyta; class Magnoliopsida; order Rosales; family Rosaceae; genus Rosa; species Rosa rugosa. The sequence continues at coordinate 29,449,356 of NC_084823.1, forward strand.
TATATATTAAGAAATAAAACTATGATTAAGATAAAAATGTATGATATGCATATTGAACGCATATTGGTCAGGGAGAACAAAATAAATTGTATTATGCCCTAAATCTAAATCTATCTATTATATTTGTAAAAAGAAGAAGAAAAAAAAAAGAGCTAGCAAATAAAAATAAATAAAAAATATTTAAATAATTAATCATGAGGTACAGAAAATAGAGAAACATTAAGAAAAAATTATTAATCTTTTTTTTTTTTTTGAACAGCTAAAAAAGAAAAAGTAAATAAAAAAAATCACATAATAGTTCATGTCATTTTATTTTTATTAATTTTTAAAACTCAATACCTTGTGTTTGATTTTTTTTTTATTGGATAAGAGATTTATGTTATCTGATTAAGGAATGAAGATGTAATTAAGATTTATAGAGTAATTAAATCATTGAAATGACTAAGTTTTTTATTATAAAGATCTTAGTTTGTTTGTAAATTAATTATATGAGTGAGGTTATTTGAGGAAATTTAGTGAGGTTTAATGAGTAAATTTAGTATTTGAAAATTTGATAGGAGGTGTAAAAAGCATAGAGGTCAAGTGAGTAAATTTGGAGGTTCCAATAGAAAAACTCGTATAGAAATTCATTGTGTTTATAATTATAGAATAATATAAGGAATATATGATTATTATTATTTTTCTTCTAATACATAGATGTCTATTTTGGTCATTTTATCTACTTATAAAATCTGATTTGAAATATAAAATAATAGGGATGTGTATTAAGTCTTTTGGGGTGTGTATTTAAAATTTCTCAACCAAATATAACATTCAATTAAATTTTTTTTTTTTCTGAAATTTCCTTATATTGCCTATATAGTTTTATAATTTATCTAAAATAATTATGTAAAAATAATAATTTCTATACATGGCCCATCATTTAATACAAAAGTAAATTCAAAACAATCTGATTTGGAATTTTCTTAAACTAAATTAATTGAATATTATGATATAGTTATTACTCGATCTTCCAATCCAAAACCCTTGAAATCCTTCTTTTAGCAAATTCAAAGGGATTCCAACAACATATCATATCAAGATCGAGAACCAACCCTCTAACTAATTTTGGTGGAGGAGAGACCTTATCATAAGAGAGCAATATCATGTGATTTTGATTTATTTTTCTTCTTGTGGTTGAAGATAGAGATAAAAAGTAGAGTAACAGATTGTTGTATCTCATGTTCTAGGGCGTTTTGGTAAAAATAAGGAGGTCTACTTAGCTTTTCAAGTATTCTAAAAAGTAAACTAGAGGTGTACTAAGTATGGGAGGTCCAACTAGAGCCACCCTAAAAAAATATAAAGAAAAAACACATCTAAAGTGCAACACCTCTACTTTATCTACCTTTCTCCTCTTCATCCACAATTTTAATGGGACATTTACTAGATTTGGCAATTTTAATGGGACATTTACTAGCCTCAAATCTATAGGGGAATAGGGGAAATTATTGCAATATATGTAGGGCTATCAATGGGTCGTGTCGGGTTGGGTTCGTGTCAGGTCAAGGTATTTGTCGTGTCGTAAGATACAAACCTAAACTTTTAATAATCGTGTCAAAAATTTAAACTCAAATCCAACCTATTTATTAAACGGGTTATCCGTTTCCAACCCGCTTAACCCATTTAACAAATATGTCGTGTCGTGTTAGACAAAATGATCCATTTAAGGGTTAACAATGCGACTCATTTAACTAAAAAAATGCATAAATTGATTAAATTCACTAAAAACTCCACAAGACGAAGAATATAAATAATTATATATATTCATAAATAATTAAATCCAATAATTATAAAGCAAAATATTTCAAATTGTCTACTAATCCTATGATCAAATACTCCCAACGTCCAAAATTTCAAGAAGAAGTATAGCATAATCGAGTTATACGGGTTCACTTCGTGTTGGTGGGTTGACCCGCGGCCAACCGATATATTAAATGGGTCATGGCGGGTTGACCCACGGCCGACCCCCTTTTTAATCGTGCGGGTTCAACCCGCTTTATTTCGTGCAGGTTTTGACACTCAGAATTGACAGCCGTAAATATATGATCTCCCTTCTTTTAGAATTGGATTTCACATCAAAACAACTAAATTCTCTCATCCATTCAAAATTTTGTCTCACACGATAGGGGCAAGTATTTGAACTATAAAATCTTCATGAGTTTATTTTCATTCATATTATCTTCATTCCATTTTTTTCGTTGATAGAAATAAAGTTACAAGGAAAAACCTCTACAACAACCTAAATTGAGAACATCGAAATGGAAGGCATTGAGGACATTAGGGGGTAATTTATTATTCCAGCTACCAACTCCAATCTTAGCCACAGCATCTGCCACGAAATTGGCTTCCCTCCAGATTTGATTGAATTCAATACTCTGAAACTAACTGGCTAAGGATTTTATATCATACACCAAAGTACTGATCCGCCAAAGTGTGTGGATTTTGTTGTTGATACAATCAATAAGAAATTTTGAGTCTCCTTTAATTTTAATTCTTTAAAGACCATGCAAAGCAACAGCTTGTAGACCAGGTCATAGATCAAAGTTTTCAGCACATAGCACATTAGACAAGTCTAACTTCGTAGCAGTAGCAATAACTGGAATTCCTCGATCATTTCTAATAATAAAACCAGCAGCAGCTTGATTGCTATTGAGAATAGAACAATGGAAACTTAATTTAACAAACTCAGAGAGAGATTCTTGTTTCTGAAGGAGCTCCCAAAAAACGGAGGAAAACCTAGACGTTTGAGAGAGTTATGCCCTGTCTGACGGCGCACCCTCGCGGTGTCGTCGTCGGACGGGCTCGAAGGGACCTAGTGTCCAGAGGAGAGTTATCCAGTCGGAGCCAGGGCTGCGGAGCGACGGCGGTGCTGTCCAAAACGGTTGGAGGATCTGATGGGGAAGGACCGCGGCAGTTAGAGGCGGGGCCGGTGTCGCCTGACCCAAGAATGAGGCGCAGTCGGCCTAAGGGTCGCCTGGAGGTGATTACTTCGTGGCGGTAGAGCTGGGATCGCCAGTTCTCAGATCGGATTAGTGGGATCCAATTTGATTTAGGCGGTTTGTCCTTGATCTGGGGAGGAGCGGCGCCGCTATCCGGCGTTTTGGTCTGATCACGATCGCTCGGCGGTCAAATTGGTGGCCGGGGTGAAGCTGCTGACGATCGGAAGGTACGGGTGGTGCAAGTGAGAGGATGGCGTCGTGCCTCCTGCAGTCTGGAGCTTTGGTTTGGGCATGATAGTTTTTGGGCCTGGGCTTCAGCTCTGGGCCTAAACTGTTTCTCTTTATTGCTTTATTGCTGTTTATTTTTAATTAGATATGGCTTGATGCCTGTAATAAGCCCCTATCACTATTTGGTAGGGCGACGTGGGCTTGGTCCCGGTATGCACACTCTGCCTTGTTTAGTCTAGCGAGGCGGCGAGCTATTTGTTTGATCAAGTGGACGCAACCTCCTAGTGGCAGGATGAAATTGAGTGTTGCCGGATTTATTTCCGTGCGGCAACATAGTGGGAAACCTGTGTTATTTGTAATGATGCTTCTTCGTTATAGCTTTCTGGTATGTCACCGCTATGTCAAAGCAAATAGAGTAGCTATTGGTGCACACTTTGCTAATTGGTGCTTGTTAGAATACATAGACTTTGTAGAGACTCTCTTAATGCTTATTTCAGGAGGTTCTCTTGATGCTTATTGTAATCTGGAGTTCAGGCTTTACGTCCCCCCTCCCATGTATTATGCAATTTCATTAATCAAGACTTGAGGGCAGCCGCACCAGCCCCTTTTCAAAAAAAAAAAAACTCAGAGGAAGGGGGATTCCATTTAATTATCCGAAAGTTTGTGGAAGCATTTTGTACAAAAGTCACAGGCAGATAAGAATGTTCAATGGAGCATAGTAGCTGCAGCAAAAGCTATTTTATAGCATCATTCTGGTTGTATAGCTATTTGTATTGCAGATAAGAATGAATTATCTTCATTACATTTAAATAGGGGTCCTTGACCCATAGCCCCAAAATGAACAAAAATTATCTCATTTACCCCACCAACAGATTTTTGTTTCCACCTACCCAATTTAACACCAAATGACCATTTTGCCCTTAAATCAATTAATTAATTACATCCACGGCCACTCTATCTCTCTCCTCCTCCGATCCGATCTCTCTCTCTCTCTCTCTCCCCCCCCCCCCCATCCAAAATCTGATTCCGGTGCCGGACATATCCAGCCACCCTCGAATAGCGCCTCGCTCAGCCCCACCGCAGATCAGTCCTCTCCGGCGAGATTCCCCGGAGCATCTCCAACTTGCCTTTTCTCTCTCCATGCTGGCTTGTCCAGGACCACGCCTCCAACCGCCATGGCCTGCACGTCGTCGGCGCCGGTAGTCCAAGCTCGAAGACGACGAAGAAGCTCCGATCGAAGCTCCAGCCACACCGACGTTCGATTGATCGGCGATCCCGAGCCTCCGTAGCCTCGCCGTCGTCGCTGTTATCGCTACGGCACTCGCCGTCGAGTAGTTGCCCAGCGCCACCATGATCGACGTTCTCCGTGCAGCTAGGTTGGAGTTCCAGTTCGTGCAGCAAGCTTGGAGGTCGCTCTATCCATCACCGGCGACGAGTTCGTGCTGCAGCCTCTCTATCCATCACCGGCGGCGAGTTCGTGCTGCAGCCTAAACTTCGATTCTGGTGTGCCTGCTTGTGTGTCTCTCGAACTCACCCCATCTGGAAATCAAACAGCACCGTTGAGTTGGGTTTCTCACAGTGCAAGTCTACAACCGGCGAAGAAGGAAGAAGAGAATGGAGAGCAGCCGGATCTCTCACAATACCGGTGGGTGCCCAGATCATTTTCTAAGTAATGGGACAGAAGGAAAGAAACAAAATGTTTTAAATGTCTATTGGGGGGCAATAGACGTTTTTAAATTGATATAATCTCTTCGTTTTTTTCTTTAAACAAAGTTTTATTGTCTAAATTTTAGGAGATCAGTTCATTGGTGGTTTATGAGACGTCTATTAGGGGGCAATACATGGCTGATAGACGTCTATTGGGGGGCAATAGACGTCTATTAGGGGCAATACATGGCTGATAGACGTCTATTGGGGGGCAATAGATGGTTGATAGTCGTCTATTGGGGGGCAATACATGGCTGAAAGTCGTCTATTGGGGGGCAATAGACGTCTATTGCCCCTCTATTGGGGGCAAAAAAACTTTCCGGTGAGATTTTCAGCAAATTCCGGTGGGCGGCAGCCGGTGACCGGGCTCCGGCGAAGTCTCCCATGGTTTCTCTCTCTTCCATTTTCTCTCTCTCTCTCTCTCTAAGTAACAAAAGGGTGAGGGGTAAAATGGTATTAAAAAAAAATTAAAAACAAAAAAAAAATCTTAATGGGGTATTAGGGAAGACTCCCTTCGAGTGTATTGGGTAAGAGAGAATTAAAAAAACTTAATGGGGTAAGTGGGAAAAAAATCCCTAGAAATGGGGTAAATGGACAAAACCCCTTTAAATAAACATGGCATACAAGTAATTCATGTTATTTTACTTCTTTTTTTTCCATAAACAACCACAAAATCTATTTTTCTGTCTCCATATTCATCCGATAAGCTTTTCTCACAAGTTCTTGGCTGAAAACACTTTATTGAGTGGTGAATGAAAACAATTAGGTGACGGAAACATTAAGAAAGGATACTAACCTTTAACTCGTTAGCTGCATACATTGTAGAATCTAACAGCCAACTCCCTATTTAACATGAAAACACAGGAGCTCCAATTCAACAAGCTCTATAAAATCTCTCTATTTATAACTGAACACATCGATCACAGTTCAACATGAAGCGAAACAAATGAAAGACAATTCCCTTCATTCCAGTACCACAGTAGCACCCAACTCCTTGAGCTTGTCAACAATGGGGCCTGCCTCCTCTTTGGTGACACCCTTCTTCAGCAAAACTGGAGCCTTTTCCACCAAGTCCTTAGCGTCCTTTAGTCCCAAATCAGTGAAACTCCTAACCTCCTTTATGATCTTGATCTTTGCCGCTGCGTCAAACTTCTCAAGCTTTATATCAAATGCGGTCTTCTCCACCACCTTGGAGTCTGTGGAGGCAGACCCAGATTCGGAAGATGTTGGGCCTATCCCTGAGACTGCTGGACCATATCGGTTGAGGCCCATTTTTAGCCTGAAGAGGATGGAGTAGTCATGCCTCTCAATCTTTGTGAGGTCCAAGAGGTTGTCAGCAATGCGCTCAAGATTCTTGGACCGAGGCTCACTTGCTGCAGTGGCTGTGTAGAGGGTGCGAGAAAGACTGCACGTGGCAGGTCTGGATTGGGACCTGCAGGGAACATTTGTGGTTAAGGATGTTGTGGAAAGTGAAGGGGTTGGGGTTTTTTGCAACAGAGATTCATTACCTAGCTGGAACAAGACAATCATTATATTTCCTGAAAGTCAGGTAGTTCCGTTTCCATATCGAAACTTAAAGACAGAGGCTCAAGTATAGCAACGGTATACGTATATTGACATTCATTACCTATCTCCCATATATACATAGGTATTCAAGATATCACTAGAACATGCAAGTCACTTCTACGAATCATATTCATTATTCAGCAGAACATCTGGTGCACAAGAACAGGATGCAAAACTTATAAACCCATCTACTGCTACTAAACAGAATACCAGTGAACCAAAAGCAAATTCAAATTCTACACCAAAAGAGCAACAATAAGAAGAATTGCAATTAAAAAAAAAAAAGGAACATACTTTTGGGACATGAAGTTGATTTCCACCTCCCGAACTTACCCTGATATTTGTTGAGCCACAGTTCTGGTAGGTGAGTGTATTACAGCCTGGAATGTCGAGCAAAGAATTAAAGAAAGAACAACTGAACAAAATAAATGAAAATTACCAAGCACAATCAATTTTGAGAGTACAAAATGGCTAAATGATGTGACACTTGTGATTTCACTGAAAAAAAAAAAAAAATTGAAGCTCATGCTTTAAGATTGTTATAGCACATATGCACAGAGAAGATTGGCAACCCAAAATTGTTCAGTATGAAAGATGAGTATGTTGGAGTATATGAAGTAAGAGCCCCACTGAAGAGTAGGTCAAGATAATAAACTACTCTGAACAATTTTAGAGAGATAAAGATGACAGATGTACCTTACTTTGAAGATGTACTTTGGACCCTAAGGTAGTAGTAATGGTTTGAGAAACACGAGCATGGCTTGAGAAGCGTCGTAGAGATGACATCGGAAATTAACAAACAATTGGAGAGCCAAACCTGCACCCTGCCAAATGCAAAATCATCATCATATACAAAGTGAAAATGAAAGTACCACATTTTCATTTTATATTATTTCACTAAAATTAATTCTTGAACCTTTTAAAGCAATATTGTTTCATAATTAACTTAGAAAAAAAAAAAAAAACAAACAAAATGAACTGTCAAATAGTGAGTTAACAATCTCAGCAACTCATTTGGTTGACTGGTGCTTGAGCCATTGCCCATATATATGGATTTTTCAAACCCAATCAGTAAATCCTTATTTGTTTTAGCCTGAATTAGTAGTAATGAAACCCTGATAGCAGAATCCTCTGTCACATTTAGAAACCTCATTGAAAACCTTCAACCACAAATCCAAACAGGAAAAAAAAAATGGTTTTTTTTGTTTGGGTGCTTTTTTTTTTTTTTTTTTGGGGAGGGGGGTTTGTATGGATTTTCTGAATAATCAACTTGAATATACTATATGGCTTTTAGTGAAGTTTGAAGAAAATCCTAAGAAATCTTAGGTGAGAGTGTTGGATTCCCGTGTCTGTACAGTACGGTTTTTAAAATGGTTGCTAGTTGCTTGACATATGACATGTTGCACAGTTATACGAGATGACAATTGTATGGTGCATAGAAGATACAAACCATCATTGATCAAAAAGAACCTCTGATCAAATGTATGAACAAAAATGCACCAAATTAACAAGAAAACAAAGCAGCAAGTTCCGTCAACATAGCAACACTGCAAGTACATTGCTAATAACTCTTCTTGTTATACATACAATACAATATACCTCCTTGACAATAAAATTAGTAGAATAAAAGTACAGTACTAATATTGGTTATGCAATTGACTCCTCAAGCCAACGGCCATCTGCCTAGATTTCATTTGCGGGTCCTTGCTTAAGTCTGTCCTTGACTCCCAAGTCTATCCTTGATCACAAATACAAACTAGCTCGAGTGCCTAAATAATATTCTCAATCCTATCAGTAAACCCTCAAGAGTACAAATCATGGTTACCCATTAGGTACAGGTTCTCGATTTGGTTCCCAACACTAAAGTAAGTACATAAAAATTAGCCATTCCCAATCAAACGGTTCAACCATCTGATGTCCATTTCGGTATTCATACTATGTCATGATTGGGGTTCGGTTAAACCTTTTTGACCTTCCAAAGTCCAAATGGATTCCCAACTCAAGTTCTTTTCATAGTTTGGACCGGTATCCTTACGATTTATATTGCTGCCACAACATACATAGTTCAATACTCAGTTCAACTACTATAAAATCTGAGACTGACAGTCAGTTTAACTACTATAAAATCTGAGACTGACACTCTACAGAATCCATACTCATATGGTTTTGTTAATAGCTTTAGACACAAATCCAGTCCAAACAATCATAATAATCTAATCACCAACTAACCCAACTTTGAATCTTCTACCTAAACCCATCAGTCAAAACCCCGAAATTTCTAAAATTTCTTCTGCAACGGACAGATGCAATTCGAGAAATTAGAAAAGGAACCTAACAGCAGAAAAAGAACACCCACGACAAGAAAATAAGAAATTTTTACTATAACAGATAAGAGATAAAAAAAAAAACTGACCAAAGATTCCCGTCGACCTGAATTAAAGGAGACTGGTGAAGAGTGAAGAGTGAAGAGTGAAGAGTGAATCAAGTTGGAAATGGGCTGCCAGTACCCCCAGTAGTGAGGGACAGAGAGTTTTTGTTTGAATGACCGATAACAAAATTCCAATAACACCCTTGTACTTAACGGGTTAATAATGTGTTGCGCCAGGTTAAATCTCATATCTTATATCTTATATAATTGAGTTTTTCTATTGGAACCTCCAAATTTGCTCACTTGACCTCTATACTTTTTACACCTCTTATCAAATTTTCAAATACTAAATTTACTCACTAAACTTCCTCAAATAACCTCACTCATATAATTTGCAAACAAATTATTAATTATCTTTAAAATAAAAAATTTAGTCATTTCAATGATTTAATCACTCTATAAATCTTAACTAAATATACATTTCTTAATCAAACTTTAGTTTCAAAAATTAATGTCTAATCAATAAGAAAATGCCATGAACTATTATGTTTTTTTTTTCTATTTTAGCTGTGCAAAAAAAAAAAATGAAGAAATCATTTTGTTTTTATTCTAAAAAAAAAATCATTTGTTTTTTAATGTTTATTTTTTACTGTATTTTTTTTGTACCACATGATTAATTATTTAAATATTTTTTTTTTATTATTTTTTCCAAAATATAATGGATTGACTTAGATTTATGTCATAAATCATAAGATGATTTATTTTGTTGTCCCTCACTAATATGCGTTCAACATATATATCATACATTTTCCTTTCAAAAAAAATATATCATACATTTTTATGTCACATGATCTTAATTATATTTTTAATTCTTATTAAATATATATGAATGCTTGAATGAGTATGTAGTGAAATTGGAAAATGAAAATAGATAAGGAAAATAATAAGGAATACAATCTAATATTATTGAATTGAAAAGTCTACATAAAATAAATATAATATTTTTTGGTATAATTATTGTCCTTAATAGTCATTTTATAGTAGGTTATATATGTCATTTAATAATTCATAATAGAGTGAGGTCAAGTAAGCAGATTTGGAGGTCTCAATAGAAACTCTTTATATAATTAAGCAAATTCTTGAGGGAATGGTTAAATTTTTGAACTACCATATATGCCTTCATATAATATAGATATTAATAAATAAATTATTTATATATGAGGATAAGATAGTCAATTGACTATATCATATTTCAAAAGATTGCAATACCTCCCATGAAAAATGGAGAAACTTTCTCAAAATCATGAGAGAAATTGCTGTAACTTTTTTTAATTTAAAAAAATTAAAAAAAAAAAAAAAACCAATTGACATGTGCGGAGCACATGTTAAGGGACTAGTCATTATTAATGAGAAATATTAAAGTCTCGTTTGATTTGCGGAAATGAAATTAATTCTTTAGGAAATTTGATGGGAAAAGAAAACAAATTTCCCACTAACTTTTCTTTTTGCTGTTTGGCAATATTGGAAAAGTAATGAGAACAAAATCATGCTAATATTTCATTTTTATCCTCATATATAGTTACACAAATCTCATAAATGTTAAAGGAAAAACACATTATGTGCCTTCGTCTTCGTCAAAGTAATTGACGAAAAGAGAATTAAGGAATTAACGATTACAGCTCAATCATCATTTACTGTCATTATTGTAATTGATATTTTCATTGTAATTCTCTCCCTATATAAAGAGACTATCTAATGAAATAAGTAGATCAATTCCCATTTTACTTTTACACGTTATCAGCACGCTCAGAGCCAATAGCCAAGAAAAAAAAAACCAAAAGCCTAGAAGCAAAAAGAAAAGAAAAAAAAAATTCTTCTTCTACTAGCCCACACGGCCACACGTGCCTCAATCTTCTTCCTCCTTTTCCTCATCCTCACCGCCGGCGCTCTCCACCTTCACAGCACCCATCTGTTCTCTCCACTGCTAATACTGGGTACCTCTCTGACCCACACAAAGGTCGTTCCCAAACTGGTTATGTATTTACCATTGGCAACACGGCGATATCTTGGAGATCAACCCAGCAAACCCTTGTGGCTACCTCCTCGAACCACTCTGAGATCATTGCTCTACATAAAGTGGTTTGTGAGTGTATATGGTTAAGAGCTATCATTACACATATTCGAGAGACTAGTGATTTGAGTTCTACCACTGAAGAGCCTACTTGCATTTATGAAGATAATGCAGCTTGCATCGAACTGATTAAGCTAGGTTATATCAAGGGTGATAATACAAAACACATATCGCCAAAGTTTTTCTACAATCAACAACAACAGGCTCTCCTCAATATTCAAGTGAATCAAGTAAGGTCTGAGGTGAATGTGGCATATTTGTTTACCAAATCATTGCCTAAGGCCATATTTGAAAGACATGTGAAAAACATAAGATTGCGAAGAGTTGCCAGGCTCCCTTGACTAATGTAAGGATCAGGGGGAGGTGTAGACATCAGGGGGAGTCTAACACACACATGTCATCATCAAATGTAATAGGTGCATTGTGCTCTTTTCCTTCGACCAAGGTGTTTTTCTTTTCCCACAAGGTTTTTGTTTTTACTTGGCAAGGTTTTTAGTGAGGCAACAATTCATGCACCATTTCGTCTTTGACTTGGCACAAGGGGAAGTATTAAAGGAAAAACACATTATGTGCATTCGTCAAAGTAATTGACGAAGAGGGAATTAAGGAATTAGCGATTACAGCTCAATCTCATTGTAATTGATATTTTCATTGTAATTCTCTCCCTATATAAATAGACTATCTAATGAAATGAGTAGACCAATTCTCATTTTACTTTTACAATAAACATTTTATATATAATTTTCAACAAGGATATAATTGTACTTATATTATGTAATTAATGCACAATTAATGCAGGAAAAGTGGAAGAGAACATGAAACCTATGGAGGATGAAAGCATTCAATTTCCCCCATATTTTCACTTTTTAAAGGAAAGTTGTCTCTTTCCTTATGCACACCAAACATAGAAAATGAATAAATTTTCTTTCCCAAGCCCTTAGGCCTCGTTTGGTTCACGGAATGGATTTCTTAGGAAAGTTGTTCCTTTGTATTTTCATCAGGAAGGGAAATTAAGATTCATACTAATGTTTTTGGTAACACTAAGGAATTGAATTAATAATTATGATTAAATTCAGTTTACTGATCCCCTGAACTTTGGGCCTAAAATCAGATTGGTCCCTTTTTCTGAAAATCGATTACGATGGTCATCCCTATACTCTCAAATGATATCACCCGAGTCCAAAATTTAAATTTGGCTTGAAACATGACGTCAGCTGCTGAGTTGGAGCCGACATGGGGGCCCACAATGAGGGCAAAATGGACATTTCAAATTTTTCTAATTTTTTTTCTCTTTTTTAAATTTTTTTTCTCTATATTCTCTCTCTCTGTGAAGCGGCCATGGAAGCAAATAGACCTTCCAAGCGACCTCTGGGCATCCGTACCCGCAGCCAATCCCAGATCCAGCTCCAGAGCACCCGCTCGGGTTGGGTCATCAACAACTTCCTCACTAGCTCTGAGTCGGACCGGAAAAGACCCAGACCCATCGATTCTTCCGACAGCAACGACGTCGTCTCCCCCGACACCTCCATGTCCGCCGCCCCCTTCACCGACACCTCCGTCTTCCAAGAACCCCTTAAGCAATTCCTATGTCTTCTCTCACTCTCCTCCTTCTCTCTTTCTCCGCCGCCGCCTCTCCGTCCACGCCTTCGACGACTCATCGTCTGCGACCAAACCAAACGAATCGACTGAAAATGGCAGCGTTTCGGCCCCCGAGGCTAAAATTGATGCTGAAAGTGCAAAGCTAAGACGGACAAGAACTATCCGAGCGACGAGTTTCAGTTTCAGGAGGTGAGCCTCTGGAAGAGCTTCGTCGTCAAGCTTCAGATGCTCATTGCTTATCCTTGGGAGAGGGTCAAGAAAGGAAGTATCTTGACCATGACATTGCGCGGCGAGGTTTTGATCCATTCTCACATTTTGCTTTTGATTTTGTGTATTTACAGTGTTCGGTGTTGAATTTGAAAAAGTTATGGTTTTTGGTTTTCCAGATAGCTGATCAGTTAAAGAGCCGATTCTCTAGTGGATTATCGCTGCCTCAAATTTGTGAGAATTTTGTGAAAGCAGCATATGATCCTCGAATTGCTGGTTGGGGTACAGTGGAAGATGTTGTGAATTGTGATTATGGGTTTCGAACTTCAATTTGTGTTTGAAGATGTGCATTTGAGCTTATATGGATTGTGATTATGGGTTTGTAATGCTACTAGGCAGGTGATCACTCTGTGACATTTGCTTTTCTTTGTAATATGATATCAATGTTGTGTTTAGATGTGGAAATTGAGTGATAAAGTTATGGGAATTGATAAGACTTCTTTGATGATGGTTGGTTTTTGATGGGTTTGGAAGAAGAAGGGGAGGAGGAGGAGGAGGAAAGGGAATTGGAGGTTCAGAAGAAAACGAAGACATCTTCCTTTTTTTTTAAAATCATTTTATTGTGAAAATATCCGTTTTGCCCTTCTTGTGGGTTGAAAAAACTGAAAAGTGGGCCCTCATGTCGGCTCCAACTCAGCAGCTGACGTCATGTTTCGAGCCAAATTTAAATTTTGGACTCGGGTGATGTCATTTGAGAGTATAGGGACCATCGTAATCGATTTTCAGAAAGAGGGACCAATCTGATTTTAGGCTCAAAGTTCAGGGAAGTAAACTGAATTTAATCCTAATAATTAATAGTATAATTGAAGAAAATCGGTATTTATTTTTTTATATAATTATTTTAGCCATACAAATAGTGTAAAAAATGTAACAAAAGTGTAATAAATGCTAGGAAATGAGAAAGGAAAATGGTTCCTTAGGAGAATGGAAAGATTCATTTTCTCCCAAGGAACCATTTTCCTTCCTATTTTCCCTTACAAGAGGAACCATTTTCCTAACCTTGCACTTACCAAACAAAGGAAAGTAAGCACTTTCCCTTTCCCGAGCTTAAAATCCGTGAAACAAATAAGGCCTTAATTCCGCGAAACAAACTAGGCCTAAAGGGTTGTGTCGTCCGTGTTAGGCTCAGTTTTTTATTGTGCTGTGAGTCTATGAAAAGAAGCATTTATTATTTACAACAAAGCAGAAGCAACCGAGTGTAGTTTCACAAAATTCATTAATTTCTCTGGATTTTTAGAATTTCTTTTCGCATAAGTCGTTTTTTAAAGCTACGAAGTGTAGTTTCTCAATAAACAATATACGGTATGGTGCTGGTGGTGTCTTGAGAGATTTCACCGGTCCTTGGATTTCTGGGTTTTATGCTAACCTTGGTTGTGGTTCTGTCCTTCAAGTGGAAGCTTGGGGATTACTTTTGGGACTACAAATGGCTCTCTCTCATCATTTCTATCATCTTCTAGTGGAAAGTGATTCTCATGTGTTAGTTTTCCTTGTTCAGCAAGGTATGGATGATTTGCACCCCTTAAAAACTATTATTGATTGTTGCCAAGCTCTCCAAAGACAATTGCACAACTATGATCTTAAGCATGTTTATCGTGAAGTAAATCAAGTTGCTAACATTCTCTCCAAAGCTGGTTTGGGTGCAAAGATTGGAGCTCAATTCATGGAGCAACCCTGTCCACAAGTTATTTCTAGCTTGCTTGATGACTTGTCTGAAAGTCTTAGAATTAGGATTATAAATTCTGAGATGTAATTTGTTCTTTGTTTTGTTGGGCTTTTTGGCCCACTGGCGGACCTAGCATAGGGCTACTGTGGGCTTCCGCCCACACTACATCATAATATATACACTGTTATAGATAGAAGCTCTGGACAATTATAAGCATTTGAATGTGTATTATGCAGTTTTTGCCCTCGCAAGTGTCATGATTTTGATGATTTCATGCATGTTTAATATAATATCATAAAAATTTCTCCTTATTTTTATATATATATATTTTTTTTAGGAGGGAAAATAAATTACAACTTAAAACCCCTACTACAACCAGAACTAAACTGATCAAAATTAAAAGCAGACAAAGCTGAGAACGGCAACTTTTTGGACCAAGTGATAGGAGTAGAAGATCTATGACCCATATTTGTAACAGCATCAGCAACGAAGTTGGCTTCCCTGAGAACAGAAGAGAAGGAAACAGCTTCGAAATTGCTAGCCAGACTCAGGATGTCTTTCACAAGAGTACGAAGACGCCAAGGAGGAGTACATTTTTTGTTGATAGAGTCTATAATTAACTTGGAGTCACCTTCGACATAAAGCTTTCGACAGTTAAGGAGGAGGGCATGATAATACCATCACGAACAACACTTCCTTCAGCAATGGGGACAGAAGCATGACCAATAGCTCTCGCACCAGCAAAAATGGGGGAACCATCATGATCCCTGATAACAAAACCAGCAGCTGCTTTCTTATTGTTGACAATAGAACCATCAAAATTGAGCTTAGCGAAGCCAGCAGGAGGAGGAAGCCAGCGAATAACTTGAGAGGTAGAAGCAGGACCCTTGAAAAGGCAAGGGTTATTCCTTCTGTAATTCTCACCAATGGATGCCGCAGCATGAACCACCATGTTAGGAAGAGAGGGAGAATGTCTGAAGATGAGGTTATTCCTCGCCTCCCAAATTTTCCAGCAAAGATGGAGAAGATTTTCAGTAGTAGACTTTTGGTAATCCTTCTTGAACCAGGAAAGAAACTATTCTTCAAAGTTGTGGAAATCTGTATTGGTAATGCCAGCAGAGCGCCAAACATTTGCAGCAAAGGGGCAGGAGAAGAAAAGGTGGTTTAAGTCCTCATCCCCTGAGCTACAAAGGGCACACAAAGAATCATAATTAGTAGAATAACGAGCAAGTCTTGCCCTAGTTTTCAATCTTCCCCTAGCTAAGAGCCAAGAGAAAATCTTGACCTTAGGAGGAAAGTTAAGTCTCCAGATTTCATTCAAAATTTTAACCCTCGAATGGGGAGCAACTGAATCACATTGAAGCCAAGTGGCTGATTTAATAGAAAAAATACCGATGGAGGTTGGCCCCCAAACCAATTCATCCTAGAGTCCAAAGCAGGAAGATGAATACTTAAAATAGAGTTAACTGTATCATGATCAAGGAAAACAGAAAGTTTATTAACATTCCAACATCCATTAACAATATAATCACTAACATTCTCATCAATATCAATAGTAGTCGAAATAAGATTGATCAAAGGAAAAGAAAAGGCCCAGTTGAAAGTCCAGAATTTGATGTCAGTACCATTACCAACAATCCAACACATACCTTAGATTAGAAGATCTCTATTATCAAGAATACCTTTCCAGGGCATAGAATGGTTGGCCTGCTTATTTTGCATGAAAAAGGCATGTTTTCTTAAGTATTTCCTACGAACAATATCCACCCACCAGTTATCATGATCAGAGATCACTTTCCAGCCTAATTTTGCCAAAGCAGCCTTATTGAAGGAAGTTGCTGGCCGAATTCCAAGTCCACCTAAGGATTTAGGCAGACAAATTTGGTTCCCAGCAACTGGGGGAGAATGACAATCCTTACCCCAGAAGAAAGATCTAGTTTCTTTATCAATGGCTTTAGTAACTTTTGGAGGGCAATTGAAGCAAGACATAACATGGTTTGGCATTCCAGCAATATTATTTTTATATGTTTTATGCATAAATTATTTTTTGAAATAGGTGGGCAAAGATTTCAGTTTTTCGTTAGCTATTACGGTTTAAATTCACTCCTGTATAACTAATTTTCTAGGTCCGCCACTGTTTTGATCCCCAAATATATATATATATATATATATATATATATATATATATATATATATATATATATATACAGGGACGGAACTAGGAATTAGATTTGAGATGGGCTAAATTTACCTTATGCTGACAAGAAAAATTATTCTTAAAAATTTGGCAAAGTCTATTTTGTTTTGATGGAATATCTCAATTGCATAACACTTGCTAAAATATCATCCACAAAATGCATTTTGTTACTCAAATAGTCAAATCTAACAATAGAAAATTGAAACAATTGAAAGTTAAATATTCAATGTCAATACAAATTCAACTACTTAAGTTGTGCTCTTCGGTTACCTGAAGCATAAAACTCAT